>NW_027552405.1:0-102021 GCF_045843805.1 Urocitellus parryii | reverse complement strand
GGTCTCTGAAGCCTTTTGCCCCTGTGAGAGTCTGCAGCTATGGAGAAGCATTTTCCCTGCTGTGTGAGGGAGGCCTGGGATTGTGGAGAATATGCTCCAGGGCCCCAGGCACTGCCAGCCGTTGAGGAAGCAGATGCTGGGCCCTGGCCTCTGCCTTTGTATCCCAGGCTGGGCTTCCTGTCTGGGGATCAGCAGGACTTCAACCGTGAAGCACTTTTACCACCCTGTGGGTTTCTCAGCTCTGACTGCCCCATCCACGGATCCGGATCGCACAGCACTTTGAGAAGAGGCCCAGAGCTGCCTGCCTGCCTGCCCTGGCCCAAAGCCTCAGACCCAGCAGGAGACACCGGCCCCACCAGGAGAGTTGGACGCCTCTAAGGAACCAGGAAGACCGGTGCCCAGGCTGCCCCATTGGACCAAGGGATCCCGCGATTGCCCACACTCTTTCCAGCATTTTGCTGTGCGGGTGCCAGGAGCCTCTGCCTGAGGTTTCCACTCCCATGCACAGGCTTTACCTTGGAAGGCTCTGGACTCCAGGCTGCCTGCCTTTGGCGTGAGAGCACTGGCGTCTCCGTGAACATGCTGCAATGGATGATCCTCTGAGAAGAAACCCTGTTCAAATAGACAATTCTCAGATTAGCAGTCCAGGGAGAAGTTTATGGCTTCTTGGATTTTCCTGAAATTTTCTGTCCCTTGTATAATAAAATCACGGAAACCATCCTTTTCCACGAATGTGCTTGATTTGGAGATGGGGAAATGAAAGGTGGGTTGGCTGGATGCCAGCATGGGCCCCTGTGCAGGTGTCTTTCCTTGGCGGGAAAAGGGATGGATGCTGGGGTCCACACAGGGTTCTCCCCCTTGCCTGTTAATCCTGCCCAGTATCAATGCATGGTAAATGTTCATGACAAGAATTCTTCAGCTCATTTCACTTCTGTCATTGTTCTGGGGCCAAACATTCACAGGACTTCATCCCAGAGTTGTCTCAACTTTTGGACCCCTTCCCTCCATTCCCTATAGTGAACTGCAAAAGTCTTACTTTTACACCTCTGACTCACCACAGGCAGGTGTGTTACTGTCTCAGATTCAAAAGGCATGTTTGCAGGAAAGGCAAAACACGCTAAGCAAAGTATGTTCCCCTAGAAACTGATGACCCAGATCAGTTGTAGATATGCGCATATGCCTTCAAGGAAGGCCTTCAATTTTCAGCTTTGGGTTTTCGAAACAATTGTATTCATTTTTTTTTTTTAAGAGTTGAACACTACAAACACAACCAGGAAGAACCAGATGTGAAGGACAGTCCCAAATTTAATACTTTATTTCCCACACAGCTTTAACGGCATCAATTGCAAAGTACGTTATTGAAATTTTGGTGAAATATGAAATTTTGGTGCAATTGAAATATCCCTTGAATTCACACCCCGGCAGTCCTCTATAATCCAACTTGCAAACTGTCACTAATAGAATCAGGAGTAGAGGTCTGCCGTTTTTTCCCCGTTCCTCTTCAGCATTTTGAAAGAAGATTGAGAGTAGACAGCCACGCTCCTTCTAATATTCCATAGAATTCACTGATGAAACTGCTATGGCCCGAAATTTTACTTATTAGTGTTTCCTCCCACCCCCACCCCCGCACCCCGCCCCCGCCCCGTGATGGACAGTTCACCCAGGTGGGGCCTCAGACAAATGCTCTCTACCACTCACGTGTATCCCCAGCCTCACCTTGTGTTTGCTTCCTGATTTAATGGCAATCAAGTGGTAGATTTGTTCAGGTGTTCTTGTTGATTCAGTGTTGGTAGCCCTCTTTACTGTTAGCATTCATTCAACTTGATGGGATTGGGACATGCCAATGACTAAGACCCTTCTGGCGGTGTCTAGTAATCATGGGCATGTGGGATAGCAACTGAAGTGCAGACCCTCCCTAAAGTTGGGCAGCATCATCCAATAGGATGGTGGCTTGCTTGGAATCAATGTTGAAAGAACAAGGAAGCAGCAGCAGATGCCAGTGCTTCTCTTCTTGATGGCTGCTGCCATCACTTGAGGATATCTGACTCTTGCTTCTTCACTCCTGCAAAGTGGACTGTGCCAGGGATTGTCCAGGGAGTTTCCAGAAGCCTGGGGTAGTAATGAATTCATCACTTTATTTATTTATTTATGTATTCATGTATTTGTTTGTCTATTTATTTGTTTGTTTATTTGTTTGTTTGTTTGTTTATTTGTTTGTTTGTTCATTTATTTATTGAATTATTTATTCACTCCACCAGGGTGTAATGGCGCTTTCCAATGGCCAACTTGATGAGATTAAGAGATGCAGAGGATCAAGGGGCTCATGGGTGTGTCAGTGAGGGTGTGCCTGGACAGGATTGGCATGTGGGATAGCCAATGGAAACAAAGACCCTCCCTAAGCATGGGCAGCACCATCCAGTAAGATGATGGCTTGGATAGAATAAAAGTGGGAAGACCAAGCAAAGCAGCAGCAGATGCAAGCGGATTCCTCTTGAACAGTTCCTGATCGCTGCTGTGATTGAATGTCGGACTCTTGCTTCTTCTCTCTCCCAAAGCAGGCTGTGCCAGCGATTCTCCAGAAGCCTTTGGCCTACTACCAGGGGAGCGCCCTGATCTCTCTTGTTCTGGGGATTTATCTGCTTGTTCTTCCAGCTCTCCAGCCTACAGACTGCCATTTTGGACTATCCAGCTTCTGGTGCGTAAGCCAACCCAGTGAGTCTCCTTTTCATCACCAAACTTCCTGTTGATTCTGTTCCTCTCGAGAACCCTAATGCAGAGGGATTGAGCCCAAACTGCTTCACCACGGGGCCACATCCTCAGCATTTTTTTTTAGCTAGCTCAATTGCTGAGGCTGGCTTTGAACTTGCAATCCTCCAGCCTCAGCCTCCTCCAAGGCGAACTCACAGTCTCTCTCCATCTCTCCCTCTCTATTACTCCCTCTTCTCTCACTTTCCCTCCTTGGAGACCAGGGTAGTCAGGTGTGGGTCATGGCCACCAGTGGTGGGGATCCCGGGAATTTAGAAAGTGGTTTGAAACCTATCTATCAACAACATGGATTCAATCCAACAGGGACATCCAAGATGATTGAATTTGCCCTTCAGCAGAAATGTACCCATGACATCCTGTCTCCATAAGTTCCACACCCTGTGTTTCAGGTCAAGAGGAGCCCAGGAGAGTAGGAATTATCTTGCAAGCGGTCTCTGAAGCCTTTTGCCCCTGTGAGAGTCTGCAGCTATGGAGAAGCATTTTCCCTGCTGTGTGAGGGAGGCCTGGGATTGTGGAGAATATGCTCCAGGGCCCCAGGCACTGCCAGCCGTTGAGGAAGCAGATGCTGGGCCCTGGCCTCTGCCTTTGTATCCCAGGCTGGGCTTCCTGTCTGGGGATCAGCAGGACTTCAACCGTGAAGCACTTTTACCACCCTGTGGGTTTCTCAGCTCTGACTGCCCCATCCACGGATCCGGATCGCACAGCACTTTGAGAAGAGGCCCAGAGCTGCCTGCCTGCCTGCCCTGGCCCAAAGCCTCAGACCCAGCAGGAGACACCGGCCCCACCAGGAGAGTTGGACGCCTCTAAGGAACCAGGAAGACCGGTGCCCAGGCTGCCCCATTGGACCAAGGGATCCCGCGATTGCCCACACTCTTTCCAGCATTTTGCTGTGCGGGTGCCAGGAGCCTCTGCCTGAGGTTTCCACTCCCATGCACAGGCTTTACCTTGGAAGGCTCTGGACTCCAGGCTGCCTGCCTTTGGCGTGAGAGCACTGGCGTCTCCGTGAACATGCTGCAATGGATGATCCTCTGAGAAGAAACCCTGTTCAAATAGACAATTCTCAGATTAGCAGTCCAGGGAGAAGTTTATGGCTTCTTGGATTTTCGTGAAATTTTCTGTCCCTTGTATAATAAAATCACGGAAACCATCCTTTTCCACGAGTGTGCTTGATTTGGAGATGGGGAAATGAAAGGTGGGTTGGCTGGATGCCAGCATGGGCCCTGTGCAGGTGTCTTTCCTTGGCGGGAAAAGGGATGGATGCTGGGGTCCACACAGGGTTCTCCCCCTTGCCTGTTAATCCTGCCCAGTATCAATGCATGGTAAATGTTCATGACAAGAATTCTTCAGCTCATTTCACTTCTGTCATTGTTCTGGGGCAAACATTCACAGGACTTCATCCCAGAGTTGTCTCAACTTTTGGACCCCTTCCCTCCATTCCCTATAGTGAACTGCAAAAGTCTTACTTTTACACCTCTGACTCACCACAGGCAGGTGTGTTACTGTCTCAGATTCAAAAGGCATGTTTGCAGGAAAGGCAAAACACGCTAAGCAAAGTATGTTCCCCGAGAAACTGATGACCCAGATCAGTTGTAGATATGCGCATATGCCTTCAAGGAAGGCCTTCAATTTTCAGCTTTGGGTTTTCGAAACAATTGTATTCATTTTTTTTTTTTTTAAGAGTTGAACACTACAAACACAACCAGGAAGAACCAGATGTGAAGGACAGTCCCAAATTTAATACTTTATTTCCCACACAGCTTTAACGGCATCAATTGCAAAGTACGTTATTGAAATTTTGGTGAAATATGAAATTTTGGTGCAATTGAAATATCCCTTGAATCACACCCCGGCAGTCCTCTATAATCCAACTTGCAAACTGTCACTAATAGAATCAGGAGTAGAGGTCTGCCGTTTTTTCCCCGTTCCTCTTCAGCATTTTGAAAGAAGATTGAGAGTAGACAGCCACGCTCCTTCTAATATTCCATAGAATTCACTGATGAAACTGCTATGGCCCGAACTTTTACTTATTAGTGTTTCCTCCCACCCCCACCCCCGCACCCCGCCCCCGCCCAGTGATGGACAGTTCACCCAGGTGGGGCCTCAGACAAATGCTCTCTACCACTCACGTGTATCCCCAGCCTCACCTTGTGTTTGCTTCCTGATTTAATGGCAATCAAGTGGTAGATTTGTTCAGGTGTTCTTGTTGATTCAGTGTTGGTAGCCCTCTTTACTGTTAGCATTCATTCAACTTGATGGGATTGGGACATGCCAATGACTAAGACCCTTCTGGCGGTGTCTAGTAATCATGGGCATGTGGGATAGCAACTGAAGTGCAGACCCTCCCTAAAGTTGGGCAGCATCATCCAATAGGATGGTGGCTTGCTTGGAATCAATGTTGAAAGAACAAGGAAGCAGCAGCAGATGCCAGTGCTTCTCTTCTTGATGGCTGCTGCCATCACTTGAGGATATCTGACTCTTGCTTCTTCACTCCTGCAAAGTGGACTGTGCCAGGGATTGTCCAGGGAGTTTCCAGAAGCCTGGGGTAGTAATGAATTCATCACTTTATTTATTTATTTATGTATTCATGTATTTGTTTGTCTATTTATTTGTTTGTTTGTTTATTTGTTTGTTTGTTCATTTATTTATTGAATTATTTATTCACTCCACCAGGGTGTAATGGCGCTTTCCAATGGCCAACTTGATGAGATTAAGAGATGCAGAGGATCAAGGGGCTCATGGGTGTGTCAGTGAGGGTGTGCCTGGACAGGAGTGGCATGTGTAATAGCCAATGGAAACAAAGACCCTCCCTAAGCATGGATAGCACCATCCAATAAGATGATGGCTTGGATAGAATAAAAGTGGGAAGACCAAGCAAAGCAGCAGCAGATGCAAGAGGATTCCTCTTGAACAGTTCCTGATCGCTGCTGTGATTGAATGTCGGACTCTTGCTTCTTCTCTCTCCCAAAGCAGGCTGTGCCAGCGATTCTCCAGAAGCCTTTGGGCCTACTACGAGGGGAGCACCCTGATCTCTCTTGTTGTGGGGATTTATCTGCTTGTTCTTCCAGCTCTCCAGCCTACAGACTGCCATTTTGGACTATCCAGCTTCTGGTGCGTAAGCCAACCCAGTGAGTCTCCTTTTCATCACCAAACTTCCTGTTGATTCTGTTCCTCTCGAGAACCCTAATGCAGAGGGATTGAGCCCAAACTGCTTCACCACGGGGCCACATCCTCAGCATTTTTTTTTAGCTAGCTCAATTGCTGAGGCTGGCTTTGAACTTGCAATCCTCCAGCCTCAGCCTCCTCCAAGGCGAACTCACAGTCTCTCTCCATCTCTCCCTCTCTATTACTCCCTTCTCTCACTTTCCCTCCTTGGAGACCAGGGTAGTCAGGTGTGGGTCATGGCCACCAGTGGTGGGGATCCCGGGAATTTAGAAAGTGGTTTGAAACCTATCTATCAACAACATGGATTCAATCCAACAGGGACATCCAAGATGATTGAATTTGCCCTTCAGCAGAAATGTACCCATGACATCCTGTCTCCATAAGTTCCACACCCTGTGTTTCAGGTCAAGAGGAGCCCAGGAGAGTAGGAATTATCTTGCAAGCGGTCTCTGAAGCCTTTTGCCCCTGTGAGAGTCTGCAGCTATGGAGAAGCATTTTCCCTGCTGTGTGAGGGAGGCCTGGGATTGTGGAGAATATGCTCCAGGGCCCCAGGCACTGCCAGCCGTTGAGGAAGCAGATGCTGGGCCCTGGCCTCTGCCTTTGTATCCCAGGCTGGGCTTCCTGTCTGGGGATCAGCAGGACTTCAACCGTGAAGCACTTTTACCACCCTGTGGGTTTCTCAGCTCTGACTGCCCCATCCACGGATCCGGATCGCACAGCACTTTGAGAAGAGGCCCAGAGCTGCCTGCCTGCCTGCCCTGGCCCAAAGCCTCAGACCCAGCAGGAGACACCGGCCCCACCAGGAGAGTTGGACGCCTCTAAGGAACCAGGAAGACCGGTGCCCAGGCTGCCCCATTGGACCAAGGGATCCCGCGATTGCCCACACTCTTTCCAGCATTTTGCTGTGCGGGTGCCAGGAGCCTCTGCCTGAGGTTTCCACTCCCATGCACAGGCTTTACGTTGGAAGGCTCTGGACTCCAGGCTGCCTGCCTTTGGCGTGAGAGCACTGGCGTCTCCGTGAACATGCTGCAATGGATGATCCCTCTGAGAAGAAACCCTGTTCAAATAGACAATTCTCAGATTAGCAGTCCAGGGAGAAGTTTATGGCTTCTTGGATTTTCGTGAAATTTTCTGTCCCTTGTATAATAAAATCACGGAAACCATCCTTTTCCACGAATGTGCTTGATTTGGAGATGGGGAAATGAAAGGTGGGTTGGCTGGATGCCAGCATGGGCCCTGTGCAGGTGTCTTTCCTTGGCGGGAAAAGGGATGGATGCTGGGGTCCACACAGGGTTCTCCCCCTTGCCTGTTAATCCTGCCCAGTATCAATGCATGGTAAATGTTCATGACAAGAATTCTTCAGCTCATTTCACTTCTGTCATTGTTCTGGGGCCAAACATTCACAGGACTTCATCCCAGAGTTGTCTCAACTTTTGGACCCCTTCCCTCCATTCCCTATAGTGAACTGCAAAAGTCTTACTTTTACACCTCTGACTCACCACAGGCAGGTGTGTTACTGTCTCAGATTCAAAAGGCATGTTTGCAGGAAAGGCAAAACACGCTAAGCAAAGTATGTTCCCCGAGAAACTGATGACCCAGATCAGTTGTAGATATGCGCATATGCCTTCAAGGAAGGCCTTCAATTTTCAGCTTTGGGTTTTCGAAACAATTGTATTCATTTTTTTTTTTTTTAAGAGTTGAACACTACAAACACAACCAGGAAGAACCAGATGTGAAGGACAGTCCCAAATTTAATACTTTATTTCCCACACAGCTTTAACGGCATCAATTGCAAAGTACGTTATTGAAATTTTGGTGAAATATGAAATTTTGGTGCAATTGAAATATCCCTTGAATTCACACCCCGGCAGTCCTCTATAATCCAACTTGCAAACTGTCACTAATAGAATCAGGAGTAGAGGTCTGCCGTTTTTTCCCCGTTCCTCTTCAGCATTTTGAAAGAAGATTGAGAGTAGACAGCCACGCTCCTTCTAATATTCCATAGAATTCACTGATGAAACTGCTATGCCCCCAACTTTTACTTATTAGTGTTTCCTCCCACCCCCCACCCCCGCACCCCGCCCCCGCCCCGTGATGGACAGTTCACCCAGGTGGGGCCTCAGACAAATGCTCTCTACCACTCACGTGTATCCCCAGCCTCACCTTGTGTTTGCTTCCTGATTTAATGGCAATCAAGTGGTAGATTTGTTCAGGTGTTCTTGTTGATTCAGTGTTGGTAGCCCTCTTTACTGTTAGCATTCATTCAACTTGATGGGATTGGGACATGCCAATGACTAAGACCCTTCTGGCGGTGTCTAGTAATCATGGGCATGTGGGATAGCAACTGAAGTGCAGACCCTCCCTAAAGTTGGGCAGCATCATCCAATAGGATGGTGGCTTGCTTGGAATCAATGTTGAAAGAACAAGGAAGCAGCAGCAGATGCCAGTGCTTCTCTTCTTGATGGCTGCTGCCATCACTTGAGGATATCTGACTCTTGCTTCTTCACTCCTGCAAAGTGGACTGTGCCAGGGATTGTCCAGGGAGTTTCCAGAAGCCTGGGGTAGTAATGAATTCATCACTTTATTTATTTATTTATGTATTCATGTATTTGTTTGTCTATTTATTTGTTTGTTTATTTGTTTGTTTGTTTGTTTATTTGTTTGTTTGTTCATTTATTTATTGAATTATTTATTCACTCCACCAGGGTGTAATGGCGCTTTCCAATGGCCAACTTGATGAGATTAAGAGATGCAGAGGATCAAGGGGCTCATGGGTGTGTCAGTGAGGGTGTGCCTGGACAGGATTGGCATGTGGGATAGCCAATGGAAACAAAGACCCTCCCTAAGCATGGGCAGCACCATCCAGTAAGATGATGGCTTGGATAGAATAAAAGTGGGAAGACCAAGCAAAGCAGCAGCAGATGCAAGCGGATTCCTCTTGAACAGTTCCTGATCGCTGCTGTGATTGAATGTCGGACTCTTGCTTCTTCTCTCTCCCAAAGCAGGCTGTGCCAGCGATTCTCCAGAAGCCTTTGGCCTACTACCAGGGGAGCGCCCTGATCTCTCTTGTTCTGGGGATTTATCTGCTTGTTCTTCCAGCTCTCCAGCCTACAGACTGCCATTTTGGACTATCCAGCTTCTGGTGCGTAAGCCAACCCAGTGAGTCTCCTTTTCATCACCAAACTTCCTGTTGATTCTGTTCCTCTCGAGAACCCTAATGCAGAGGGATTGAGCCCAAACTGCTTCACCACGGGGCCACATCCTCAGCATTTTTTTTTAGCTAGCTCAATTGCTGAGGCTGGCTTTGAACTTGCAATCCTCCAGCCTCAGCCTCCTCCAAGGCGAACTCACAGTCTCTCTCCATCTCTCCCTCTCTATTACTCCCTCTTCTCTCACTTTCCCTCCTTGGAGACCAGGGAAGTCAGGTGTGGGTCATGGCCACCAGTGGTGGGGATCCCGGGAATTTAGAAAGTGGTTTGAAACCTATCTATCAACAACATGGATTCAATCCAACAGGGACATCCAAGATGATTGAATTTGCCCTTCAGCAGAAATGTACCCATGACATCCTGTCTCCATAAGTTCCACACCCTGTGTTTCAGGTCAAGAGGAGCCCAGGAGAGTAGGAATTATCTTGCAAGCGGTCTCTGAAGCCTTTTGCCCCTGTGAGAGTCTGCAGCTATGGAGAAGCATTTTCCCTGCTGTGTGAGGGAGGCCTGGGATTGTGGAGAATATGCTCCAGGGCCCCAGGCACTGCCAGCCGTTGAGGAAGCAGATGCTGGGCCCTGGCCTCTGCCTTTGTATCCCAGGCTGGGCTTCCTGTCTGGGGATCAGCAGGACTTCAACCGTGAAGCACTTTTACCACCCTGTGGGTTTCTCAGCTCTGACTGCCCCATCCACGGATCCGGATCGCACAGCACTTTGAGAAGAGGCCCAGAGCTGCCTGCCTGCCTGCCCTGGCCCAAAGCCTCAGACCCAGCAGGAGACACCGGCCCCACCAGGAGAGTTGGACGCCTCTAAGGAACCAGGAAGACCGGTGCCCAGGCTGCCCCATTGGACCAAGGGATCCCGCGATTGCCCACACTCTTTCCAGCATTTTGCTGTGCGGGTGCCAGGAGCCTCTGCCTGAGGTTTCCACTCCCATGCACAGGCTTTACCTTGGAAGGCTCTGGACTCCAGGCTGCCTGCCTTTGGCGTGAGAGCACTGGCGTCTCCGTGAACATGCTGCAATGGATGATCCTCTGAGAAGAAACCCTGTTCAAATAGACAATTCTCAGATTAGCAGTCCAGGGAGAAGTTTATGGCTTCTTGGATTTTCCTGAAATTTTCTGTCCCTTGTATAATAAAATCACGGAAACCATCCTTTTCCACGAATGTGCTTGATTTGGAGATGGGGAAATGAAAGGTGGGTTGGCTGGATGCCAGCATGGGCCCTGTGCAGGTGTCTTTCCTTGGCGGGAAAAGGGATGGATGCTGGGGTCCACACAGGGTTCTCCCCCTTGCCTGTTAATCCTGCCCAGTATCAATGCATGGTAAATGTTCATGACAAGAATTCTTCAGCTCATTTCACTTCTGTCATTGTTCTGGGGCCAAACATTCACAGGACTTCGTCCCAGAGTTGTCTCAACTTTTGGACCCCTTCCCTCCATTCCCTATAGTGAACTGCAAAAGTCTTACTTTTACACCTCTGACTCACCACAGGCAGGTGTGTTACTGTCTCAGATTCAAAAGGCATGTTTGCAGGAAAGGCAAAACACGCTAAGCAAAGTATGTTCCCCGAGAAACTGATGACCCAGATCAGTTGTAGATATGCGCATATGCCTTCAAGGAAGGCCTTCAATTTTCAGCTTTGGGTTTTCGAAACAATTGTATTCATTTTTTTTTTTTTTAAGAGTTGAACACTACAAACACAACCAGGAAGAACCAGATGTGAAGGACAGTCCCAAATTTAATACTTTATTTCCCACACAGCTTTAACGGCATCAATTGCAAAGTACGTTATTGAAATTTTGGTGAAATATGAAATTTTGGTGCAATTGAAATATCCCTTGAATTCACACCCCGGCAGTCCTCTATAATCCAACTTGCAAACTGTCACTAATAGAATCAGGAGTAGAGGTCTGCCGTTTTTTCCCCGTTCCTCTTCAGCATTTTGAAAGAAGATTGAGAGTAGACAGCCACGCTCCTTCTAATATTCCACAGAATTCACTGATGAAACTGCTATGCCCCGAACTTTTACTTATTAGTGTTTCCTCCCACCCCCACCCCCGCACCCCGCCCCCGCCCAGTGATGGACAGTTAACCCAGGTGGGGCCTCAGACAAATGCTCTCTACCACTCACGTCTATCCCCAGCCTCACCTTGTGTTTGCTTCCTGATTTAATGGCAATCAAGTGGTAGATTTGTTCAGGTGTTCTTGTTGATTCAGTGTTGGTAGCCCTCTTTACTGTTAGCATTCATTCAACTTGATGGGATTGGGACATGCCAATGACTAAGACCCTTCTGGCGGTGTCTAGTAAACATGGGCATGTGGGATAGCAACTGAAGTGCAGACCCTCCCTAAAGTTGGGCAGCATCATCCAATAGGATGGTGGCTTGCTTGGAATCAATGTTGAAAGAACAAGGAAGCAGCAGCAGATGCCAGTGCTTCTCTTCTTGATGGCTGCTGCCATCACTTGAGGATATCTGACTCTTGCTTCTTCACTCCTGCAAAGTGGACTGTGCCAGGGATTGTCCAGGGAGTTTCCAGAAGCCTGGGGTAGTAATGAATTCATCACTTTATTTATTTATTTATGTATTCATGTATTTGTTTGTCTATTTATTTGTTTGTTTATTTGTTTGTTTGTTTGTTTATTTGTTTGTTTGTTCATTTATTTATTGAATTATTTATTCACTCCACCAGGGTGTAATGGCGCTTTCCAATGGCCAACTTGATGAGATTAAGAGATGCAGAGGATCAAGGGGCTCATGGGTGTGTCAGTGAGGGTGTGCCTGGACAGGATTGGCATGTGGGATAGCCAATGGAAACAAAGACCCTCCCTAAGCATGGGCAGCACCATCCAGTAAGATGATGGCTTGGATAGAATAAAAGTGGGAAGACCAAGCAAAGCAGCAGCAGATGCAAGCGGATTCCTCTTGAACAGTTCCTGATCGCTGCTGTGATTGAATGTCGGACTCTTGCTTCTTCTCTCTCCCAAAGCAGGCTGTGCCAGCGATTCTCCAGAAGCCTTTGGCCTACTACCAGGGGAGCGCCCTGATCTCTCTTGTTCTGGGGATTTATCTGCTTGTTCTTCCAGCTCTCCAGCCTACAGACTGCCATTTTGGACTATCCAGCTTCTGGTGCGTAAGCCAACCCAGTGAGTCTCCTTTTCATCACCAAACTTCCTGTTGATTCTGTTCCTCTCGAGAACCCTAATGCAGAGGGATTGAGCCCAAACTGCTTCACCACGGGGCCACATCCTCAGCATTTTTTTTTAGCTAGCTCAATTGCTGAGGCTGGCTTTGAACTTGCAATCCTCCAGCCTCAGCCTCCTCCAAGGCGAACTCACAGTCTCTCTCCATCTCTCCCTCTCTATTACTCCCTCTTCTCTCACTTTCCCTCCTTGGAGACCAGGGTAGTCAGGTGTGGGTCATGGCCACCAGTGGTGGGGATCCCGGGAATTTAGAAAGTGGTTTGAAACCTATCTATCAACAACATGGATTCAATCCAACAGGGACATCCAAGATGATTGAATTTGCCCTTCAGCAGAAATGTACCCATGACATCCTGTCTCCACAAGTTCCACACCCTGTGTTTCAGGTCAAGAGGAGCCCAGGAGAGTAGGAATTATCTTGCAAGCGGTCTCTGAAGCCTTTTCCCCCTGTGAGAGTCTGCAGCTATGGAGAAGCATTTTCCCTGCTGTGTGAGGGAGGCCTGGGATTGTGGAGAATATGCTCCAGGGCCCCAGGCACTGCCAGCCATTGAGGAAGCAGATGCTGGGCCCTGGCCTCTGCCTTTGTATCCCAGGCTGGGCTTCCTGTCTGGGGATCAGCAGGACTTCAACCGTGAAGCACTTTTACCACCCTGTGGGTTTCTCAGCTCTGACTGCCCCATCCACGGATCCGGATCGCACAGCACTTTGAGAAGAGGCCCAGAGCTGCCTGCCTGCCTGCCCTGGCCCAAAGCCTCAGACCCAGCAGGAGACACCGGCCCCACCAGGAGAGTTGGACGCCTCTAAGGAACCAGGAAGACCGGTGCCCAGGCTGCCCCATTGGACCAAGGGATCCCGCGATTGCCCACACTCTTTCCAGCATTTTGCTGTGCGGGTGCCAGGAGCCTCTGCCTGAGGTTTCCACTCCCATGCACAGGCTTTACCTTGGAAGGCTCTGGACTCCAGGCTGCCTGCCTTTGGCGTGAGAGCACTGGCGTCTCCGTGAACATGCTGCAATGGATGATCCTCTGAGAAGAAACCCTGTTCAAATAGACAATTCTCAGATTAGCAGTCCAGGGAGAAGTTTATGGCTTCTTGGATTTTCGTGAAATTTTCTGTCCCTTGTATAATAAAATCACGGAAACCATCCTTTTCCACGAGTGTGCTTGATTTGGAGATGGGGAAATGAAAGGTGGGTTGGCTGGATGCCAGCATGGGCCCTGTGCAGGTGTCTTTCCTTGGCGGGAAAAGGGATGGATGCTGGGGTCCACACAGGGTTCTCCCCCTTGCCTGTTAATCCTGCCCAGTATCAATGCATGGTAAATGTTCATGACAAGAATTCTTCAGCTCATTTCACTTCTGTCATTGTTCTGGGGCCAAACATTCACAGGACTTCGTCCCAGAGTTGTCTCAACTTTTGGACCCCTTCCCTCCATTCCCTATAGTGAACTGCAAAAGTCTTACTTTTACACCTCTGACTCACCACAGGCAGGTGTGTTACTGTCTCAGATTCAAAAGGCATGTTTGCAGGAAAGGCAAAGCACGCTAAGCAAAGTATGTTCCCCGAGAAACTGATGACCCAGATCAGTTGTAGATATGCGCATATGCCTTCAAGGAAGGCCTTCAATTTTCAGCTTTGGGTTTTCGAAACAATTGTATTCATTTTTTTTTTTTAAGAGTTGAACACTACAAACACAACCAGGATGAACCAGATGTGAAGGACAGTCCCAAATTTAATACTTTATTTCCCACACAGCTTTAACGGCATCAATTGCAAAGTACGTTATTGAAATTTTGGTGAAATATGAAATTTTGGTGCAATTGAAATATCCCTTGAATTCACACCCCGGCAGTCCTCTATAATCCAACTTGCAAACTGTCACTAATAGAATCAGGAGTAGAGGTCTGCCGTTTTTTCCCCATTCCTCTTCAGCATTTTGAAAGAAGATTGAGAGTAGACAGCCACGCTCCTTCTAATATTCCATAGAATTCACTGATGAAACTGCTATGCCCCGAACTTTTACTTATTAGTGTTTCCTCCCACCCCCACCCCCGCACCCCGCCCCCGCCCCGTGATGGACAGTTCACCCAGGTGGGGCCTCAGACAAATGCTCTCTACCACTCACGTGTATCCCCAGCCTCACCTTGTGTTTGCTTCCTGATTTAATGGCAATCAAGTGGTAGATTTGTTCAGGTGTTCTTGTTGATTCAGTGTTGGTAGCCCTCTTTACTGTTAGCATTCATTCAACTTGATGGGATTGGGACATGCCAATGACTAAGACCCTTCTGGCGGTGTCTAGTAATCATGGGCATGTGGGATAGCAACTGAAGTGCAGGCCCTCCCTAAAGTTGGGCAGCATCATCCAATAGGATGGTGGCTTGCTTGGAATCAATGTTGAAAGAACAAGGAAGCAGCAGCAGATGCCAGTGCTTCTCTTCTTGATGGCTGCTGCCATCACTTGAGGATATCTGACTCTTGCTTCTTCACTCCTGCAAAGTGGACTGTGCCAGGGATTGTCCAGGGAGTTTCCAGAAGCCTGGGGTAGTAATGAATTCATCACTTTATTTATTTATTTATGTATTCATGTATTTGTTTGTCTATTTATTTGTTTGTTTATTTGTTTGTTTGTTTGTTTATTTGTTTGTTTGTTCATTTATTTATTGAATTATTTATTCACTCCACCAGGGTGTAATGGCGCTTTCCAATGGCCAACTTGATGAGATTAAGAGATGCAGAGGATCAAGGGGCTCATGGGTGTGTCAGTGAGGGTGTGCCTGGACAGGATTGGCATGTGGGATAGCCAATGGAAACAAAGACCCTCCCTAAGCATGGGCAGCACCATCCAGTAAGATGATGGCTTGGATAGAATAAAAGTGGGAAGACCAAGCAAAGCAGCAGCAGATGCAAGCGGATTCCTCTTGAACAGTTCCTGATCGCTGCTGTGATTGAATGTCGGACTCTTGCTTCTTCTCTCTCCCAAAGCAGGCTGTGCCAGCGATTCTCCAGAAGCCTTTGGCCTACTACGAGGGGAGCGCCCTGATCTCTCTTGTTCTGGGGATTTATCTGCTTGTTCTTCCAGCTCTCCAGCCTACAGACTGCCATTTTGGACTATCCAGCTTCTGGTGCGTAAGCCAACCCAGTGAGTCTCCTTTTCATCACCAAACTTCCTGTTGATTCTGTTCCTCTCGAGAACCCTAATGCAGAGGGATTGAGCCCAAACTGCTTCACCACGGGGCCACATCCTCAGCATTTTTTTTTAGCTAGCTCAATTGCTGAGGCTGGCTTTGAACTTGCAATCCTCCAGCCTCAGCCTCCTCCAAGGCGAACTCACAGTCTCTCTCCATCTCTCCCTCTCTATTACTCCCTCTTCTCTCACTTTCCCTCCTTGGAGACCAGGGAAGTCAGGTGTGGGTCATGGCCACCAGTGGTGGGGATCCCGGGAATTTAGAAAGTGGTTTGAAACCTATCTATCAACAACATGGATTCAATCCAACAGGGACATCCAAGATGATTGAATTTGCCCTTCAGCAGAAATGTACCCATGACATCCTGTCTCCATAAGTTCCACACCCTGTGTTTCAGGTCAAGAGGAGCCCAGGAGAGTAGGAATTATCTTGCAAGCGGTCTCTGAAGCCTTTTGCCCCTGTGAGAGTCTGCAGCTATGGAGAAGCATTTTCCCTGCTGTGTGAGGGAGGCCTGGGATTGTGGAGAATATGCTCCAGGGCCCCAGGCACTGCCAGCCGTTGAGGAAGCAGATGCTGGGCCCTGGCCTCTGCCTTTGTATCCCAGGCTGGGCTTCCTGTCTGGGGATCAGCAGGACTTCAACCGTGAAGCACTTTTACCACCCTGTGGGTTTCTCAGCTCTGACTGCCCCATCCACGGATCCGGATCGCACAGCACTTTGAGAAGAGGCCCAGAGCTGCCTGCCTGCCTGCCCTGGCCCAAAGCCTCAGACCCAGCAGGAGACACCGGCCCCACCAGGAGAGTTGGACGCCTCTAAGGAACCAGGAAGACCGGTGCCCAGGCTGCCCCATTGGACCAAGGGATCCCGCGATTGCCCACACTCTTTCCAGCATTTTGCTGTGCGGGTGCCAGGAGCCTCTGCCTGAGGTTTCCACTCCCATGCACAGGCTTTACCTTGGAAGGCTCTGGACTCCAGGCTGCCTGCCTTTGGCGTGAGAGCACTGGCGTCTCCGTGAACATGCTGCAATGGATGATCCTCTGAGAAGAAACCCTGTTCAAATAGACAATTCTCAGATTAGCAGTCCAGGGAGAAGTTTATGGCTTCTTGGATTTTCCTGAAATTTTCTGTCCCTTGTATAATAAAATCACGGAAACCATCCTTTTCCACGAATGTGCTTGATTTGGAGATGGGGAAATGAAAGGTGGGTTGGCTGGATGCCAGCATGGGCCCTGTGCAGGTGTCTTTCCTTGGCGGGAAAAGGGATGGATGCTGGGGTCCACACAGGGTTCTCCCCCTTGCCTGTTAATCCTGCCCAGTATCAATGCATGGTAAATGTTCATGACAAGAATTCTTCAGCTCATTTCACTTCTGTCATTGTTCTGGGGCCAAACATTCACAGGACTTCGTCCCAGAGTTGTCTCAACTTTTGGACCCCTTCCCTCCATTCCCTATAGTGAACTGCAAAAGTCTTACTTTTACACCTCTGACTCACCACAGGCAGGTGTGTTACTGTCTCAGATTCAAAAGGCATGTTTGCAGGAAAGGCAAAACACGCTAAGCAAAGTATGTTCCCCGAGAAACTGATGACCCAGATCAGTTGTAGATATGCGCATATGCCTTCAAGGAAGGCCTTCAATTTTCAGCTTTGGGTTTTCGAAACAATTGTATTCATTTTTTTTTTTTTTAAGAGTTGAACACTACAAACACAACCAGGAAGAACCAGATGTGAAGGACAGTCCCAAATTTAATACTTTATTTCCCACACAGCTTTAACGGCATCAATTGCAAAGTACGTTATTGAAATTTTGGTGAAATATGAAATTTTGGTGCAATTGAAATATCCCTTGAATTCACACCCCGGCAGTCCTCTATAATCCAACTTGCAAACTGTCACTAATAGAATCAGGAGTAGAGGTCTGCCGTTTTTTCCCCGTTCCTCTTCAGCATTTTGAAAGAAGATTGAGAGTAGACAGCCACGCTCCTTCTAATATTCCACAGAATTCACTGATGAAACTGCTATGCCCCGAACTTTTACTTATTAGTGTTTCCTCCCACCCCCACCCCCGCACCCCGCCCCCGCCCAGTGATGGACAGTTAACCCAGGTGGGGCCTCAGACAAATGCTCTCTACCACTCACGTCTATCCCCAGCCTCACCTTGTGTTTGCTTCCTGATTTAATGGCAATCAAGTGGTAGATTTGTTCAGGTGTTCTTGTTGATTCAGTGTTGGTAGCCCTCTTTACTGTTAGCATTCATTCAACTTGATGGGATTGGGACATGCCAATGACTAAGACCCTTCTGGCGGTGTCTAGTAAACATGGGCATGTGGGATAGCAACTGAAGTGCAGACCCTCCCTAAAGTTGGGCAGCATCATCCAATAGGATGGTGGCTTGCTTGGAATCAATGTTGAAAGAACAAGGAAGCAGCAGCAGATGCCAGTGCTTCTCTTCTTGATGGCTGCTGCCATCACTTGAGGATATCTGACTCTTGCTTCTTCACTCCTGCAAAGTGGACTGTGCCAGGGATTGTCCAGGGAGTTTCCAGAAGCCTGGGGTAGTAATGAATTCATCACTTTATTTATTTATTTATGTATTCATGTATTTGTTTGTCTATTTATTTGTTTGTTTATTTGTTTGTTTGTTTGTTTATTTGTTTGTTTGTTCATTTATTTATTGAATTATTTATTCACTCCACCAGGGTGTAATGGCGCTTTCCAATGGCCAACTTGATGAGATTAAGAGATGCAGAGGATCAAGGGGCTCATGGGTGTGTCAGTGAGGGTGTGCCTGGACAGGATTGGCATGTGGGATAGCCAATGGAACAAAGACCCTCCCTAAGCATGGGCAGCACCATCCAGTAAGATGATGGCTTGGATAGAATAAAAGTGGGAAGACAAGCAAAGCAGCAGCAGATGCAAGCGGATTCCTCTTGAACAGTTCCTGATCGCTGCTGTGATTGAATGTCGGACTCTTGCTTCTTCTCTCTCCCAAAGCAGGCTGTGCCAGCGATTCTCCAGAAGCCTTTGGCCTACTACCAGGGGAGCGCCCTGATCTCTCTTGTTCTGGGGATTTATCTGCTTGTTCTTCCAGCTCTCCAGCCTACAGACTGCCATTTTGGACTATCCAGCTTCTGGTGCGTAAGCCAACCCAGTGAGTCTCCTTTTCATCACCAAACTTCCTGTTGATTCTGTTCCTCTCGAGAACCCTAATGCAGAGGGATTGAGCCCAAACTGCTTCACCACGGGGCCACATCCTCAGCATTTTTTTTTAGCTAGCTCAATTGCTGAGGCTGGCTTTGAACTTGCAATCCTCCAGCCTCAGCCTCCTCCAAGGCGAACTCACAGTCTCTCTCCATCTCTCCCTCTCTATTACTCCCTCTTCTCTCACTTTCCCTCCTTGGAGACCAGGGTAGAGTCAGGTGTGGGTCATGGCCACCAGTGGTGGGGATCCCGGGAATTTAGAAAGTGGTTTGAAACCTATCTATCAACAACATGGATTCAATCCAACAGGGACATCCAAGATGATTGAATTTGCCCTTCAGCAGAAATGTACCCATGACATCCTGTCTCCACAAGTTCCACACCCTGTGTTTCAGGTCAAGAGGAGCCCAGGAGAGTAGGAATTATCTTGCAAGCGGTCTCTGAAGCCTTTTCCCCCTGTGAGAGTCTGCAGCTATGGAGAAGCATTTTCCCTGCTGTGTGAGGGAGGCCTGGGATTGTGGAGAATATGCTCCAGGGCCCCAGGCACTGCCAGCCATTGAGGAAGCAGATGCTGGGCCCTGGCCTCTGCCTTTGTATCCCAGGCTGGGCTTCCTGTCTGGGGATCAGCAGGACTTCAACCGTGAAGCACTTTACCACCCTGTGGGTTTCTCAGCTCTGACTGCCCCATCCACGGATCCGGATCGCACAGCACTTTGAGAAGAGGCCCAGAGCTGCCTGCCTGCCTGCCCTGGCCCAAAGCCTCAGACCCAGCAGGAGACACCGGCCCCACCAGGAGAGTTGGACGCCTCTAAGGAACCAGGAAGACCGGGTGCCCAGGCTGCCCCATTGGACCAAGGGATCCCGCGATTGCCCACACTCTTTCCAGCATTTTGCTGTGCGGGTGCCAGGAGCCTCTGCCTGAGGTTTCCACTCCCATGCACAGGCTTTACCTTGGAAGGCTCTGGACTCCAGGCTGCCTGCCTTTGGCGTGAGAGCACTGGCGTCTCCGTGAACATGCTGCAATGGATGATCCTCTGAGAAGAAACCCTGTTCAAATAGACAATTCTCAGATTAGCAGTCCAGGGAGAAGTTTATGGCTTGTTGGATTTTCGTGAAATTTTCTGTCCCTTGTATAATAAAATCACGGAAACCATCCTTTTCCACGAGTGTGCTTGATTTGGAGATGGGGAAATGAAAGGTGGGTTGGCTGGATGCCAGCATGGGCCCTGTGCAGGTGTCTTTCCTTGGCGGGAAAAGGGATGGATGCTGGGGTCCACACAGGGTTCTCCCCCTTGCCTGTTATCCTGCCCAGTATCAATGCATGGTAAATGTTCATGACAAGAATTCTTCAGCTCATTTCACTTCTGTCATTGTTCTGGGGCCAAACATTCACAGGACTTCGTCCCAGAGTTGTCTCAACTTTTGGACCCCTTCCCTCCATTCCCTATAGTGAACTGCAAAAGTCTTACTTTTACACCTCTGACTCACCACAGGCAGGTGTGTTACTGTCTCAGATTCAAAAGGCATGTTTGCAGGAAAGGCAAAGCACGCTAAGCAAAGTATGTTCCCCGAGAAACTGATGACCCAGATCAGTTGTAGATATGCGCATATGCCTTCAAGGAAGGCCTTCAATTTTCAGCTTTGGGTTTTCGAAACAATTGTATTCATTTTTTTTTTTTAAGAGTTGAACACTACAAACACAACCAGGATGAACCAGATGTGAAGGACAGTCCCAAATTTAATACTTTATTTCCCACACAGCTTTAACGGCATCAATTGCAAAGTACGTTATTGAAATTTTGGTGAAATATGAAATTTTGGTGCAATTGAAATATCCCTTGAATTCACACCCCGGCAGTCCTCTATAATCCAACTTGCAAACTGTCACTAATAGAATCAGGAGTAGAGGTCTGCCGTTTTTTCCCCATTCCTCTTCAGCATTTTGAAAGAAGATTGAGAGTAGACAGCCACGCTCCTTCTAATATTCCATAGAATTCACTGATGAAACTGCTATGCCCCGAACTTTTACTTATTAGTGTTTCCTCCCACCCCCACCCCCGCACCCCGCCCCCGCCCCGTGATGGACAGTTAACCCAGGTGGGGCCTCAGACAAATGCTCTCTACCACTCACGTGTATCCCCAGCCTCACCTTGTGTTTGCTTCCTGATTTAATGGCAATCAAGTGGTAGATTTGTTCAGGTGTTCTTGTTGATTCAGTGTTGGTAGCCCTCTTTACTGTTAGCATTCATTCAACTTGATGGGATTGGGACATGCCAATGACTAAGACCCTTCTGGCGGTGTCTAGTAATCATGGGCATGTGGGATAGCAACTGAAGTGCAGGCCCTCCCTAAAGTTGGGCAGCATCATCCAATAGGATGGTGGCTTGCTTGGAATCAATGTTGAAAGAACAAGGAAGCAGCAGCAGATGCCAGTGCTTCTCTTCTTGATGGCTGCTGCCATCACTTGAGGATATCTGACTCTTGCTTCTTCACTCCTGCAAAGTGGACTGTGCCAGGGATTGTCCAGGGAGTTTCCAGAAGCCTGGGGTAGTAATGAATTCATCACTTTATTTATTTATTTATGTATTCATGTATTTGTTTGTCTATTTATTTGTTTGTTTATTTGTTTGTTTGTTTGTTTATTTGTTTGTTTGTTCATTTATTTATTGAATTATTTATTCACTCCACCAGGGTGTAATGGCGCTTTCCAATGGCCAACTTGATGAGATTAAGAGATGCAGAGGATCAAGGGGCTCATGGGTGTGTCAGTGAGGGTGTGCCTGGACAGGATTGGCATGTGGGATAGCCAATGGAAACAAAGACCCTCCCTAAGCATGGGCAGCACCATCCAGTAAGATGATGGCTTGGATAGAATAAAAGTGGGAAGACCAAGCAAAGCAGCAGCAGATGCAAGCGGATTCCTCTTGAACAGTTCCTGATCGCTGCTGTGATTGAATGTCGGACTCTTGCTTCTTCTCTCTCCCAAAGCAGGCTGTGCCAGCGATTCTCCAGAAGCCTTTGGCCTACTACGAGGGGAGCGCCCTGATCTCTCTTGTTCTGGGGATTTATCTGCTTGTTCTTCCAGCTCTCCAGCCTACAGACTGCCATTTTGGACTATCCAGCTTCTGGTGCGTAAGCCAACCCAGTGAGTCTCCTTTTCATCACCAAACTTCCTGTTGATTCTGTTCCTCTCGAGAACCCTAATGCAGAGGGATTGAGCCCAAACTGCTTCACCACGGGGCCACATCCTCAGCATTTTTTTTTAGCTAGCTCAATTGCTGAGGCTGGCTTTGAACTTGCAATCCTCCAGCCTCAGCCTCCTCCAAGGCGAACTCACAGTCTCTCTCCATCTCTCCCTCTCTATTACTCCCTCTTCTCTCACTTTCCCTCCTTGGAGACCAGGGTAGTCAGGTGTGGGTCATGGCCACCAGTGGTGGGGATCCCGGGAATTTAGAAAGTGGTTTGAAACCTATCTATCAACAACATGGATTCAATCCAACAGGGACATCCAAGATGATTGAATTTGCCCTTCAGCAGAAATGTACCCATGACATCCTGTCTCCACAAGTTCCACACCCTGTGTTTCAGGTCAAGAGGAGCCCAGGAGAGTAGGAATTATCTTGCAAGCGGTCTCTGAAGCCTTTTGCCCCTGTGAGAGTCTGCAGCTATGGAGAAGCATTTTCCCTGCTGTGTGAGGGAGGCCTGGGATTGTGGAGAATATGCTCCAGGGCCCCAGGCACTGCCAGCCGTTGAGGAAGCAGATGCTGGGCCCTGGCCTCTGCCTTTGTATCCCAGGCTGGGCTTCCTGTCTGGGGATCAGCAGGACTTCAACCGTGAAGCACTTTTACCACCCTGTGGGTTTCTCAGCTCTGACTGCCCCATCCACGGATCCGGATCGCACAGCACTTTGAGAAGAGGCCCAGAGCTGCCTGCCTGCCTGCCCTGGCCCAAAGCCTCAGACCCAGCAGGAGACACCAGCCCCACCAGGAGAGTTGGACGCCTCTAAGGAACCAGGAAGACCGGTGCCCAGGCTGCCCCATTGGACCAAGGGATCCCGCGATTGCCCACACTCTTTCCAGCATTTTGCTGTGCGGGTGCCAGGAGCCTCTGCCTGAGGTTTCCACTCCCATGCACAGGCTTTACGTTGGACGGCTCTGGACTCCAGGCTGCCTGCCTTTGGCGTGAGAGCACTGGCGTCTCCGTGAACATGCTGCAATGGATGATCCTCTGAGAAGAAACCCTGTTCAAATAGACAATTCTCAGATTAGCAGTCCAGGGAGAAGTTTATGGCTTCTTGGATTTTCGTGAAATTTTCTGTCCCTTGTATAATAAAATCACGGAAACCATCCTTTTCCACGAGTGTGCTTGATTTGGAGATGGGGAAATGAAAGGTGGGTTGGCTGGATGCCAGCATGGGCCCTGTGCAGGTGTCTTTCCTTGGCGGGAAAAGGGATGGATGCTGGGGTCCACACAGGGTTCTCCCCCTTGCCTGTTAATCCTGCCCAGTATCAATGCATGGTAAATGTTCATGACAAGAATTCTTCAGCTCATTTCACTTCTGTCATTGTTCTGGGGCCAAACATTCACAGGACTTCGTCCCAGAGTTGTCTCAACTTTTGGACCCCTTCCCTCCATTCCCTATAGTGAACTGCAAAAGTCTTACTTTTACACCTCTGACTCACCACAGGCAGGTGTGTTACTGTCTCAGATTCAAAAGGCATGTTTGCAGGAAAGGCAAAGCACGCTAAGCAAAGTATGTTCCCCGAGAAACTGATGACCCAGATCAGTTGTAGATATGCGCATATGCCTTCAAGGAAGGCCTTCAATTTTCAGCTTTGGGTTTTCGAAACAATTGTATTCATTTTTTTTTTTTAAGAGTTGAACACTACAAACACAACCAGGATGAACCAGATGTGAAGGACAGTCCCAAATTTAATACTTTATTTCCCACACAGCTTTAACGGCATCAATTGCAAAGTACGTTATTGAAATTTTGGTGAAATATGAAATTTTGGTGCAATTGAAATATCCCTTGAATTCACACCCCGGCAGTCCTCTATAATCCAACTTGCAAACTGTCACTAATAGAATCAGGAGTAGAGGTCTGCCGTTTTTTCCCCATTCCTCTTCAGCATTTTGAAAGAAGATTGAGAGTAGACAGCCACGCTCCTTCTAATATTCCATAGAATTCACTGATGAAACTGCTATGCCCCGAACTTTTACTTATTAGTGTTTCCTCCCACCCCCACCCCCGCACCCCGCCCCCGCCCCGTGATGGACAGTTAACCCAGGTGGGGCCTCAGACAAATGCTCTCTACCACTCACGTGTATCCCCAGCCTCACCTTGTGTTTGCTTCCTGATTTAATGGCAATCAAGTGGTAGATTTGTTCAGGTGTTCTTGTTGATTCAGTGTTGGTAGCCCTCTTTACTGTTAGCATTCATTCAACTTGATGGGATTGGGACATGCCAATGACTAAGACCCTTCTGGCGGTGTCTAGTAATCATGGGCATGTGGGATAGCAACTGAAGTGCAGGCCCTCCCTAAAGTTGGGCAGCATCATCCAATAGGATGGTGGCTTGCTTGGAATCAATGTTGAAAGAACAAGGAAGCAGCAGCAGATGCCAGTGCTTCTCTTCTTGATGGCTGCTGCCATCACTTGAGGATATCTGACTCTTGCTTCTTCACTCCTGCAAAGTGGACTGTGCCAGGGATTGTCCAGGGAGTTTCCAAAAGCCTGGGGTAGTAATGAATTCATCACTTTATTTATTTATTTATGTATTCATGTATTTGTTTGTCTATTTATTTGTTTGTTTATTTGTTTGTTTGTTTGTTTATTTGTTTGTTTGTTCATTTATTTATTGAATTATTTATTCACTCCACCAGGGTGTAATGGCGCTTTCCAATGGCCAACTTGATGAGATTAAGAGATGCAGAGGATCAAGGGCCTCATGGGTGTGTCAGTGAGGGTGTTGCCTGGACAGGATTGGCATGTGGGATAGCCAATGGAACAAAGACCCTCCCTAAGCATGGGCAGCACCATCCAGTAAGATGATGGCTTGGATAGAATAAAAGTGGGAAGACCAAGCAAAGCAGCAGCAGATGCAAGCGGATTCCTCTTGAACAGTTCCTGATCGCTGCTGTGATTGAATGTCGGACTCTTGCTTCTTCTCTCTCCCAAAGCAGGCTGTGCCAGCGATTCTCCAGAAGCCTTTGGCCTACTACCAGGGGAGCGCCCTGATCTCTCTTGTTCTGGGGATTTATCTGCTTGTTCTTCCAGCTCTCCAGCCTACAGACTGCCATTTTGGACTATCCAGCTTCTGGTGCGTAAGCCAACCCAGTGAGTCTCCTTTTCATCACCAAACTTCCTGTTGATTCTGTTCCTCTCGAGAACCCTAATGCAGAGGGATTGAGCCCAAACTGCTTCACCACGGGGCCACATCCTCAGCATTTTTTTTTAGCTAGCTCAATTGCTGAGGCTGGCTTTGAACTTGCAATCCTCCAGCCTCAGCCTCCTCCAAGGCGAACTCACAGTCTCTCTCCATCTCTCCCTCTCTATTACTCCCTCTTCTCTCACTTTCCCTCCTTGGAGACCAGGGTAGTCAGGTGTGGGTCATGGCCACCAGTGGTGGGGATCCCGGGAATTTAGAAAGTGGTTTGAAACCTATCTATCAACAACATGGATTCAATCCAACAGGGACATCCAAGATGATTGAATTTGCCCTTCAGCAGAAATGTACCCATGACATCCTGTCTCCACAAGTTCCACACCCTGTGTTTCAGGTCAAGAGGAGCCCAGGAGAGTAGGAATTATCTTGCAAGCGGTCTCTGAAGCCTTTTCCCTCTGTGAGAGTCTGCAGCTATGGAGAAGCATTTTCCCTGCTGTGTGAGGGAGGCCTGGGATTGTGGAGAATATGCTCCAGGGCCCCAGGCACTGCCAGCCGTTGAGGAAGCAGATGCTGGGCCCTGGCCTCTGCCTTTGTATCCCAGGCTGGGCTTCCTGTCTGGGGATCAGCAGGACTTCAACCGTGAAGCACTTTTACCACCCTGTGGGTTTCTCAGCTCTGACTGCCCCATCCACGGATCCGGATCGCACAGCACTTTGAGAAGAGGCCCAGAGCTGCCTGCCTGCCTGCCCTGGCCCAAAGCCTCAGACCCAGCAGGAGACACCGGCCCCACCAGGAGAGTTGGACGCCTCTAAGGAACCAGGAAGACCGGTGCCCAGGCTGCCCCATTGGACCAAGGGATCCCGCGATTGCCCACACTCTTTCCAGCATTTTGCTGTGCGGGTGCCAGGAGCCTCTGCCTGAGGTTTCCACTCCCATGCACAGGCTTTACGTTGGACGGCTCTGGACTCCAGGCTGCCTGCCTTTGGCGTGAGAGCACTGGCGTCTCCGTGAACATGCTGCAATGGATGATCCTCTGAGAAGAAACCCTGTTCAAATAGACAATTCTCAGATTAGCAGTCCAGGGAGAAGTTTATGGCTTCTTGGATTTTCGTGAAATTTTCTGTCCCTTTGTATAATAAAATCACGGAAACCATCCTTTTCCAAGAGTGTGCTTGATTTGGAGATGGGGAAATGAAAGGTGGGTTGGCTGGATGCCAGCATGGGCCCTGTGCAGGTGTCTTTCCTTGGCGGGAAAAGGGATGGATGCTGGGGTCCACACAGGGTTCTCCCCCTTGCCTGTTAATCCTGCCCAGTATCAATGCATGGTAAATGTTCATGACAAGAATTCTTCAGCTCATTTCACTTCTGTCATTGTTCTGGGGCCAAACATTCACAGGACTTCGTCCCAGAGTTGTCTCAACTTTTGGACCCCTTCCCTCCATTCCCTATAGTGAACTGCAAAAGTCTTACTTTTACACCTCTGACTCACCACAGGCAGGTGTGTTACTGTCTCAGATTCAAAAGGCATGTTTGCAGGAAAGGCAAAGCACGCTAAGCAAAGTATGTTCCCCGAGAAACTGATGACCCAGATCAGTTGTAGATATGCGCATATGCCTTCAAGGAAGGCCTTCAATTTTCAGCTTTGGGTTTTCGAAACAATTGTATTCATTTTTTTTTTAAGAGTTGAACACTACAAACACAACCAGGAAGAACCAGATGTGAAGGACAGTCCCAAATTTAATACTTTATTTCCCACACAGCTTTAACGGCATCAATTGCAAAGTACGTTATTGAAATTTTGGTGAAATATGAAATTTTGGTGCAATTGAAATATCCCTTGAATTCACACCCCGGCAGTCCTCTATAATCCAACTTGCAAACTGTCACTAATAGAATCAGGAGTAGAGGTCTGCCGTTTTTTCCCCATTCCTCTTCAGCATTTTGAAAGAAGATTGAGAGTAGACAGCCACGCTCCTTCTAATATTCCATAGAATTCACTGATGAAACTGCTATGCCCCGAACTTTTACTTATTAGTGTTTCCTCCCACCCCCACCCCCGCACCCCGCCCCCGCCCCGTGATGGACAGTTAACCCAGGTGGGGCCTCAGACAAATGCTCTCTACCACTCACGTGTATCCCCAGCCTCACCTTGTGTTTGCTTCCTGATTTAATGGCAATCAAGTGGTAGATTTGTTCAGGTGTTCTTGTTGATTCAGTGTTGGTAGCCCTCTTTACTGTTAGCATTCATTCAACTTGATGGGATTGGGACATGCCAATGACTAAGACCCTTCTGGCGGTGTCTAGTAATCATGGGCATGTGGGATAGCAACTGAAGTGCAGGCCCTCCCTAAAGTTGGGCAGCATCATCCAATAGGATGGTGGCTTGCTTGGAATCAATGTTGAAAGAACAAGGAAGCAGCAGCAGATGCCAGTGCTTCTCTTCTTGATGGCTGCTGCCATCACTTGAGGATATCTGACTCTTGCTTCTTCACTCCTGCAAAGTGGACTGTGCCAGGGATTGTCCAGGGAGTTTCCAGAAGCCTGGGGTAGTAATGAATTCATCACTTTATTTATTTATTTATGTATTCATGTATTTGTTTGTCTATTTATTTGTTTGTTTATTTGTTTGTTTGTTTGTTTATTTGTTTGTTTGTTCATTTATTTATTGAATTATTTATTCACTCCACCAGGGTGTAATGGCGCTTTCCAATGGCCAACTTGATGAGATTAAGAGATGCAGAGGATCAAGGGGCTCATGGGTGTGTCAGTGAGGGTGTGCCTGGACAGGATTGGCATGTGGGATAGCCAATGGAAACAAAGACCCTCCCTAAGCATGGGCAGCACCATCCAGTAAGATGATGGCTTGGATAGAATAAAAGTGGGAAGACCAAGCAAAGCAGCAGCAGATGCAAGCAGATTCCTCTTGAACAGTTCCTGATCGCTGCTGTGATTGAATGTCGGACTCTTGCTTCTTCTCTCTCCCAAAGCAGGCTGTGCCAGCGATTCTCCAGAAGCCTTTGGCCTACTACGAGGGGAGCGCCCTGATCTCTCTTGTTCTGGGGATTTATCTGCTTGTTCTTCCAGCTCTCCAGCCTACAGACTGCCATTTTGGACTATCCAGCTTCTGGTGCGTAAGCCAACCCAGTGAGTCTCCTTTTCATCACCAAACTTCCTGTTGATTCTGTTCCTCTCGAGAACCCTAATGCAGAGGGATTGAGCCCAAACTGCTTCACCACGGGGCCACATCCTCAGCATTTTTTTTTTAGCTAGCTCAATTGCTGAGGCTGGCTTTGAACTTGCAATCCTCCAGCCTCAGCCTCCTCCAAGGCGAACTCACAGTCTCTCTCCATCTCTCCCTCTCTATTACTCCCTCTTCTCTCACTTTCCCTCCTTGGAGACCAGGGTAGTCAGGTGTGGGTCATGGCCACCAGTGGTGGGGATCCCGGGAATTTAGAAAGTGGTTTGAAACCTATCTATCAACAACATGGATTCAATCCAACAGGGACATCCAAGATGATTGAATTTGCCCTTCAGCAGAAATGTACCCATGACATCCTGTCTCCACAAGTTCCACACCCTGTGTTTCAGGTCAAGAGGAGCCCAGGAGAGTAGGAATTATCTTGCAAGCGGTCTCTGAAGCCTTTTCCCTCTGTGAGAGTCTGCAGCTATGGAGAAGCATTTTCCCTGCTGTGTGAGGGAGGCCTGGGATTGTGGAGAATATGCTCCAGGGCCCCAGGCACTGCCAGCCGTTGAGGAAGCAGATGCTGGGCCCTGGCCTCTGCCTTTGTATCCCAGGCTGGGCTTCCTGTCTGGGGATCAGCAGGACTTCAACCGTGAAGCACTTTTACCACCCTGTGGGTTTCTCAGCTCTGACTGCCCCATCCACGGATCCGGATCGCACAGCACTTTGAGAAGAGGCCCAGAGCTGCCTGCCTGCCTGCCCTGGCCCAAAGCCTCAGACCCAGCAGGAGACACCGGCCCCACCAGGAGAGTTGGACGCCTCTAAGGAACCAGGAAGACCGGTGCCCAGGCTGCCCCATTGGGACCAAGGGATCCCGCGATTGCCCACACTCTTTCCAGCATTTTGCTGTGCGGGTGCCAGGAGCCTCTGCCTGAGGTTTCCACTCCCATGCACAGGCTTTACGTTGGACGGCTCTGGACTCCAGGCTGCCTGCCTTTGGCGTGAGAGCACTGGCGTCTCCGTGAACATGCTGCAATGGATGATCCTCTGAGAAGAAACCCTGTTCAAATAGACAATTCTCAGATTAGCAGTCCCAGGGAGAAGTTTATGGCTTCTTGGATTTTCGTGAAATTTTCTGTCCCTTGTATAATAAAATCACGGAAACCATCCTTTTCCAAGAGTGTGCTTGATTTGGAGATGGGGAAATGAAAGGTGGGTTGGCTGGATGCCAGCATGGGCCCTGTGCAGGTGTCTTTCCTTGGCGGGAAAAGGGATGGATGCTGGGTCCACACAGGGTTCTCCCCCTTGCCTGTTAATCCTGCCCAGTATCAATGCATGGTAAATGTTCATGACAAGAATTCTTCAGCTCATTTCACTTCTGTCATTGTTCTGGGGCCAAACATTCACAGGACTTCGTCCCAGAGTTGTCTCAACTTTTGGACCCCTTCCCTCCATTCCCTATAGTGAACTGCAAAAGTCTTACTTTTACACCTCTGACTCACCACAGGCAGGTGTGTTACTGTCTCAGATTCAAAAGGCATGTTTGCAGGAAAGGCAAAGCACGCTAAGCAAAGTATGTTCCCCGAGAAACTGATGACCCAGATCAGTTGTAGATATGCGCATATGCCTTCAAGGAAGGCCTTCAATTTTCAGCTTTGGGTTTTCGAAACAATTGTATTCATTTTTTTTTAAGAGTTGAACACTACAAACACAACCAGGAAGAACCAGATGTGAAGGACAGTCCCAAATTTAATACTTTATTTCCACACAGCTTTAACGGCATCAATTGCAAAGTACGTTATTGAAATTTTGGTGAAATATGAAATTTTGGTGCAATTGAAATATCCCTTGAATTCACACCCCGGCAGTCCTCTATAATCCAACTTGCAAACTGTCACTAATAGAATCAGGAGTAGAGGTCTGCCGTTTTTTCCCCATTCCTCTTCAGCATTTTGAAAGAAGATTGAGAGTAGACAGCCACGCTCCTTCTAATATTCCATAGAATTCACTGATGAAACTGCTATGCCCCGAACTTTTACTTATTAGTGTTTCCTCCCACCCCCACCCCCGCACCCCGCCCCCGCCCCGTGATGGACAGTTAACCCAGGTGGGGCCTCAGACAAATGCTCTCTACCACTCACGTGTATCCCCAGCCTCACCTTGTGTTTGCTTCCTGATTTAATGGCAATCAAGTGGTAGATTTGTTCAGGTGTTCTTGTTGATTCAGTGTTGGTAGCCCTCTTTACTGTTAGCATTCATTCAACTTGATGGGATTGGGACATGCCAATGACTAAGACCCTTCTGGCGGTGTCTAGTAATCATGGGCATGTGGGATAGCAACTGAAGTGCAGGCCCTCCCTAAAGTTGGGCAGCATCATCCAATAGGATGGTGGCTTGCTTGGAATCAATGTTGAAAGAACAAGGAAGCAGCAGCAGATGCCAGTGCTTCTCTTCTTGATGGCTGCTGCCATCACTTGAGGATATCTGACTCTTGCTTCTTCACTCCTGCAAAGTGGACTGTGCCAGGGATTGTCCAGGGAGTTTCCAGAAGCCTGGGGTAGTAATGAATTCATCACTTTATTTATTTATTTATGTATTCATGTATTTGTTTGTCTATTTATTTGTTTGTTTATTTGTTTGTTTGTTTGTTTATTTGTTTGTTTGTTCATTTATTTATTGAATTATTTATTCACTCCACCAGGGTGTAATGGCGCTTTCCAATGGCCAACTTGATGAGATTAAGAGATGCAGAGGATCAAGGGGCTCATGGGTGTGTCAGTGAGGGTGTGCCTGGACAGGATTGGCATGTGGGATAGCCAATGGAAACAAAGACCCTCCCTAAGCATGGGCAGCACCATCCAGTAAGATGATGGCTTGGATAGAATAAAAGTGGGAAGACCAAGCAAAGCAGCAGCAGATGCAAGCGGATTCCTCTTGAACAGTTCCTGATCGCTGCTGTGATTGAATGTCGGACTCTTGCTTCTTCTCTCTCCCAAAGCAGGCTGTGCCAGCGATTCTCCAGAAGCCTTTGGCCTACTACGAGGGGAGCGCCCTGATCTCTCTTGTTCTGGGGATTTATCTGCTTGTTCTTCCAGCTCTCCAGCCTACAGACTGCCATTTTGGACTATCCAGCTTCTGGTGCGTAAGCCAACCCAGTGAGTCTCCTTTTCATCACCAAACTTCCTGTTGATTCTGTTCCTCTCGAGAACCCTAATGCAGAGGGATTGAGCCCAAACTGCTTCACCACGGGGCCACATCCTCAGCATTTTTTTTTAGCTAGCTCAATTGCTGAGGCTGGCTTTGAACTTGCAATCCTCCAGCCTCAGCCTCCTCCAAGGCGAACTCACAGTCTCTCTCCATCTCTCCCTCTCTATTACTCCCTCTTCTCTCACTTTCCCTCCTTGGAGACCAGGGTAGTCAGGTGTGGGTCATGGCCACCAGTGGTGGGGATCCCGGGAATTTAGAAAGTGGTTTGAAACCTATCTATCAACAACATGGATTCAATCCAACAGGGACATCCAAGATGATTGAATTTGCCCTTCAGCAGAAATGTACCCATGACATCCTGTCTCCACAAGTTCCACACCCTGTGTTTCAGGTCAAGAGGAGCCCAGGAGAGTAGGAATTATCTTGCAAGCGGTCTCTGAAGCCTTTTCCCTCTGTGAGAGTCTGCAGCTATGGAGAAGCATTTTCCCTGCTGTGTGAGGGAGGCCTGGGATTGTGGAGAATATGCTCCAGGGCCCCAGGCACTGCCAGCCGTTGAGGAAGCAGATGCTGGGCCCTGGCCTCTGCCTTTGTATCCCAGGCTGGGCTTCCTGTCTGGGGATCAGCAGGACTTCAACCGTGAAGCACTTTTACCACCCTGTGGGTTTCTCAGCTCTGACTGCCCCATCCACGGATCCGGATCGCACAGCACTTTGAGAAGAGGCCCAGAGCTGCCTGCCTGCCTGCCCTGGCCCAAAGCCTCAGACCCAGCAGGAGACACCGGCCCCACCAGGAGAGTTGGACGCCTCTAAGGAACCAGGAAGACCGGTGCCCAGGCTGCCCCATTGGACCAAGGGATCCCGCGATTGCCCACACTCTTTCCAGCATTTTGCTGTGCGGGTGCCAGGAGCCTCTGCCTGAGGTTTCCACTCCCATGCACAGGCTTTACGTTGGACGGCTCTGGACTCCAGGCTGCCTGCCTTTGGCGTGAGAGCACTGGCGTCTCCGTGAACATGCTGCAATGGATGATCCTCTGAGAAGAAACCCTGTTCAAATAGACAATTCTCAGATTAGCAGTCCAGGGAGAAGTTTATGGCTTCTTGGATTTTCCTGAAATTTTCTGTCCCTTGTATAATAAAATCACGGAAACCATCCTTTTCCAAGAGTGTGCTTGATTTGGAGATGGGGAAATGAAAGGTGGGTTGGCTGGATGCCAGCATGGGCCCTGTGCAGGTGTCTTTCCTTGGCGGGAAAAGGGATGGATGCTGGGGTCCACACAGGGTTCTCCCCCTTGCCTGTTAATCCTGCCCATTATCAATGCATGGTAAATGTTCATGACAAGAATTCTTCAGCTCATTTCACTTCTGTCATTGTTCTGGGGCCAAACATTCACAGGACTTCGTCCCAGAGTTGTCTCAACTTTTGGACCCCTTCCCTCCATTCCCTATAGTGAACTGCAAAAGTCTTACTTTTACACCTCTGACTCACCACAGGCAGGTGTGTTACTGTCTCAGATTCAAAAGGCATGTTTGCAGGAAAGGCAAAGCACGCTAAGCAAAGTATGTTCCCCGAGAAACTGATGACCCAGATCAGTTGTAGATATGCGCATATGCCTTCAAGGAAGGCCTTCAATTTTCAGCTTTGGGTTTTCGAAACAATTGTATTCATTTTTTTTTTTTAAGAGTTGAACACTACAAACACAACCAGGAAGAACCAGATGTGAAGGACAGTCCCAAATTTAATACTTTATTTCCCACACAGCTTTAACGGCATCAATTGCAAAGTACGTTATTGAAATTTTGGTGAAATATGAAATTTTGGTGCAATTGAAATATCCCTTGAATTCACACCCCGGCAGTCCTCTATAATCCAACTTGCAAACTGTCACTAATAGAATCAGGAGTAGAGGTCTGCCGTTTTTTCCCCATTCCTCTTCAGCATTTTGAAAGAAGATTGAGAGTAGACAGCCACGCTCCTTCTAATATTCCACAGAATTCACTGATGAAACTGCTATGCCCCGAACTTTTACTTATTAGTGTTTCCTCCCACCCCCACCCCCGCACCCCGCCCCCGCCCCTTGATGGACAGTTAACCCAGGTGGGGCCTCAGACAAATGCTCTCTACCACTCACGTGTATCCCCAGCCTCACCTTGTGTTTGCTTCCTGATTTAATGGCAATCAAGTGGTAGATTTGTTCAGGTGTTCTTGTTGATTCAGTGTTGGTAGCCCTCTTTACTGTTAGCATTCATTCAACTTGATGGGATTGGGACATGCCAATGACTAAGACCCTTCTGGCGGTGTCTAGTAATCATGGGCATGTGGGATAGCAACTGAAGTGCAGACCCTCCCTAAAGTTGGGCAGCATCATCCAATAGGATGGTGGCTTGCTTGGAATCAATGTTGAAAGAACAAGGAAGCAGCAGCAGATGCCAGTGCTTCTCTTCTTGATGGCTGCTGCCATCACTTGAGGATATCTGACTCTTGCTTCTTCACTCCTGCAAAGTGGACTGTGCCAGGGATTGTCCAGGGAGTTTCCAGAAGCCTGGGGTAGTAATGAATTCATCACTTTATTTATTTATTTATGTATTCATGTATTTGTTTGTCTATTTATTTGTTTGTTTATTTGTTTGTTTGTTTGTTTATTTGTTTGTTTGTTCATTTATTTATTGAATTATTTATTCACTCCACCAGGGTGTAATGGCGCTTTCCAATGGCCAACTTGATGAGATTAAGAGATGCAGAGGATCAAGGGGCTCATGGGTGTGTCAGTGAGGGTGTGCCTGGACAGGATTGGCATGTGGGATAGCCAATGGAAACAAAGACCCTCCCTAAGCATGGGCAGCACCATCCAGTAAGATGATGGCTTGGATAGAATAAAAGTGGGAAGACCAAGCAAAGCAGCAGCAGATGCAAGCAGATTCCTCTTGAACAGTTCCTGATCGCTGCTGTGATTGAATGTCGGACTCTTGCTTCTTCTCTCTCCCAAAGCAGGCTGTGCCAGCGATTCTCCAGAAGCCTTTGGCCTACTACGAGGGGAGCGCCCTGATCTCTCTTGTTCTGGGGATTTATCTGCTTGTTCTTCCAGCTCTCCAGCCTACAGACTGCCATTTTGGACTATCCAGCTTCTGGTGCGTAAGCCAACCCAGTGAGTCTCCTTTTCATCACCAAACTTCCTGTTGATTCTGTTCCTCTCGAGAACCCTAATGCAGAGGGATTGAGCCCAAACTGCTTCACCACGGGGCCACATCCTCAGCATTTTTTTTTAGCTAGCTCAATTGCTGAGGCTGGCTTTGAACTTGCAATCCTCCAGCCTCAGCCTCCTCCAAGGCGAACTCACAGTCTCTCTCCATCTCTCCCTCTCTATTACTCCCTCTTCTCTCACTTTCCCTCCTTGGAGACCAGGGTAGTCAGGTGTGGGTCATGGCCACCAGTGGTGGGGATCCCGGGAATTTAGAAAGTGGTTTGAAACCTATCTATCAACAACATGGATTCAATCCAACAGGGACATCCAAGATGATTGAATTTGCCCTTCAGCAGAAATGTACCCATGACATCCTGTCTCCACAAGTTCCACACCCTGTGTTTCAGGTCAAGAGGAGCCCAGGAGAGTAGGAATTATCTTGCAAGCGGTCTCTGAAGCCTTTTCCCTCTGTGAGAGTCTGCAGCTATGGAGAAGCATTTTCCCTGCTGTGTGAGGGAGGCCTGGGATTGTGGAGAATATGCTCCAGGGCCCCAGGCACTGCCAGCCGTTGAGGAAGCAGATGCTGGGCCCTGGCCTCTGCCTTTGTATCCCAGGCTGGGCTTCCTGTCTGGGGATCAGCAGGACTTCAACCGTGAAGCACTTTTACCACCCTGTGGGTTTCTCAGCTCTGACTGCCCCATCCACGGATCCGGATCGCACAGCACTTTGAGAAGAGGCCCAGAGCTGCCTGCCTGCCTGCCCTGGCCCAAAGCCTCAGACCCAGCAGGAGACACCGGCCCCACCAGGAGAGTTGGACGCCTCTAAGGAACCAGGAAGACCGGTGCCCAGGCTGCCCCATTGGACCAAGGGATCCCGCGATTGCCCACACTCTTTCCAGCATTTTGCTGTGCGGGTGCCAGGAGCCTCTGCCTGAGGTTTCCACTCCCATGCACAGGCTTTACGTTGGACGGCTCTGGACTCCAGGCTGCCTGCCTTTGGCGTGAGAGCACTGGCGTCTCCGTGAACATGCTGCAATGGATGATCCTCTGAGAAGAAACCCTGTTCAAATAGACAATTCTCAGATTAGCAGTCCAGGGAGAAGTTTATGGCTTCTTGGATTTTCGTGAAATTTTCTGTCCCTTGTATAATAAAATCACGGAAACCATCCTTTTCCAAGAGTGTGCTTGATTTGGAGATGGGGAAATGAAAGGTGGGTTGGCTGGATGCCAGCATGGGCCCTGTGCAGGTGTCTTTCCTTGGCGGGAAAAGGGATGGATGCTGGGGTCCACACAGGGTTCTCCCCCTTGCCTGTTAATCCTGCCCAGTATCAATGCATGGTAAATGTTCATGACAAGAATTCTTCAGCTCATTTCACTTCTGTCATTGTTCTGGGGCCAAACATTCACAGGACTTCGTCCCAGAGTTGTCTCAACTTTTGGACCCCTTCCCTCCATTCCCTATAGTGAACTGCAAAAGTCTTACTTTTACACCTCTGACTCACCACAGGCAGGTGTGTTACTGTCTCAGATTCAAAAGGCATGTTTGCAGGAAAGGCAAAGCACGCTAAGCAAAGTATGTTCCCCGAGAAACTGATGACCCAGATCAGTTGTAGATATGCGCATATGCCTTCAAGGAAGGCCTTCAATTTTCAGCTTTGGGTTTTCGAAACAATTGTATTCATTTTTTTTTTAAGAGTTGAACACTACAAACACAACCAGGAAGAACCAGATGTGAAGGACAGTCCCAAATTTAATACTTTATTTCCCACACAGCTTTAACGGCATCAATTGCAAAGTACGTTATTGAAATTTTGGTGAAATATGAAATTTTGGTGCAATTGAAATATCCCTTGAATTCACACCCCGGCAGTCCTCTATAATCCAACTTGCAAACTGTCACTAATAGAATCAGGAGTAGAGGTCTGCCGTTTTTTCCCCATTCCTCTTCAGCATTTTGAAAGAAGATTGAGAGTAGACAGCCACGCTCCTTCTAATATTCCATAGAATTCACTGATGAAACTGCTATGCCCCGAACTTTTACTTATTAGTGTTTCCTCCCACCCCCACCCCCGCACCCCGCCCCCGCCCCGTGATGGACAGTTAACCCAGGTGGGGCCTCAGACAAATGCTCTCTACCACTCACGTGTATCCCCAGCCTCACCTTGTGTTTGCTTCCTGATTTAATGGCAATCAAGTGGTAGATTTGTTCAGGTGTTCTTGTTGATTCAGTGTTGGTAGCCCTCTTTACTGTTAGCATTCATTCAACTTGATGGGATTGGGACATGCCAATGACTAAGACCCTTCTGGCGGTGTCTAGTAATCATGGGCATGTGGGATAGCAACTGAAGTGCAGGCCCTCCCTAAAGTTGGGCAGCATCATCCAATAGGATGGTGGCTTGCTTGGAATCAATGTTGAAAGAACAAGGAAGCAGCAGCAGATGCCAGTGCTTCTCTTCTTGATGGCTGCTGCCATCACTTGAGGATATCTGACTCTTGCTTCTTCACTCCTGCAAAGTGGACTGTGCCAGGGATTGTCCAGGGAGTTTCCAGAAGCCTGGGGTAGTAATGAATTCATCACTTTATTTATTTATTTATGTATTCATGTATTTGTTTGTCTATTTATTTGTTTGTTTATTTGTTTGTTTGTTTGTTTATTTGTTTGTTTGTTCATTTATTTATTGAATTATTTATTCACTCCACCAGGGTGTAATGGCGCTTTCCAATGGCCAACTTGATGAGATTAAGAGATGCAGAGGATCAAGGGGCTCATGGGTGTGTCAGTGAGGGTGTGCCTGGACAGGATTGGCATGTGGGATAGCCAATGGAAACAAAGACCCTCCCTAAGCATGGGCAGCACCATCCAGTAAGATGATGGCTTGGATAGAATAAAAGTGGGAAGACCAAGCAAAGCAGCAGCAGATGCAAGCGGATTCCTCTTGAACAGTTCCTGATCGCTGCTGTGATTGAATGTCGGACTCTTGCTTCTTCTCTCTCCCAAAGCAGGCTGTGCCAGCGATTCTCCAGAAGCCTTTGGCCTACTACGAGGGGAGCGCCCTGATCTCTCTTGTTCTGGGGATTTATCTGCTTGTTCTTCCAGCTCTCCAGCCTACAGACTGCCATTTTGGACTATCCAGCTTCTGGTGCGTAAGCCAACCCAGTGAGTCTCCTTTTCATCACCAAACTTCCTGTTGATTCTGTTCCTCTCGAGAACCCTAATGCAGAGGGATTGAGCCCAAACTGCTTCACCACGGGGCCACATCCTCAGCATTTTTTTTTAGCTAGCTCAATTGCTGAGGCTGGCTTTGAACTTGCAATCCTCCAGCCTCAGCCTCCTCCAAGGCGAACTCACAGTCTCTCTCCATCTCTCCCTCTCTATTACTCCCTCTTCTCTCACTTTCCCTCCTTGGAGACCAGGGTAGTCAGGTGTGGGTCATGGCCACCAGTGGTGGGGATCCCGGGAATTTAGAAAGTGGTTTGAAACCTATCTATCAACAACATGGATTCAATCCAACAGGGACATCCAAGATGATTGAATTTGCCCTTCAGCAGAAATGTACCCATGACATCCTGTCTCCACAAGTTCCACACCCTGTGTTTCAGGTCAAGAGGAGCCCAGGAGAGTAGGAATTATCTTGCAAGCGGTCTCTGAAGCCTTTTGCCCCTGTGAGAGTCTGCAGCTATGGAGAAGCATTTTCCCTGCTGTGTGAGGGAGGCCTGGGATTGTGGAGAATATGCTCCAGGGCCCCAGGCACTGCCAGCCATTGAGGAAGCAGATGCTGGGCCCTGGCCTCTGCCTTTGTATCCCAGGCTGGGCTTCCTGTCTGGGGATCAGCAGGACTTCAACCGTGAAGCACTTTTACCACCCTGTGGGTTTCTCAGCTCTGACTGCCCCATCCACGGATCCGGATCGCACAGCACTTTGAGAAGAGGCCCAGAGCTGCCTGCCTGCCTGCCCTGGCCCAAAGCCTCAGACCCAGCAGGAGACACCGGCCCCACCAGGAGAGTTGGACGCCTCTAAGGAACCAGGAAGACCGGTGCCCAGGCTGCCCCATTGGACCAAGGGATCCCGCGATTGCCCACACTCTTTCCAGCATTTTGCTGTGCGGGTGCCAGGAGCCTCTGCCTGAGGTTTCCACTCCCATGCACAGGCTTTACCTTGGAAGGCTCTGGACTCCAGGCTGCCTGCCTTTGGCGTGAGAGCACTGGCGTCTCCGTGAACATGCTGCAATGGATGATCCTCTGAGAAGAAACCCTGTTCAAATAGACAATTCTCAGATTAGCAGTCCAGGGAGAAGTTTATGGCTTCTTGGATTTTCGTGAAATTTTCTGTCCCTTGTATAATAAAATCACGGAAACCATCCTTTTCCACGAGTGTGCTTGATTTGGAGATGGGGAAATGAAAGGTGGGTTGGCTGGATGCCAGCATGGGCCCTGTGCAGGTGTCTTTCCTTGGCGGGAAAAGGGATGGATGCTGGGGTCCACACAGGGTTCTCCCCCTTGCCTGTTAATCCTGCCCAGTATCAATGCATGGTAAATGTTCATGACAAGAATTCTTCAGCTCATTTCACTTCTGTCATTGTTCTGGGGCCAAACATTCACAGGACTTCATCCCAGAGTTGTCTCAACTTTTGGACCCCTTCCCTCCATTCCCTATAGTGAACTGCAAAAGTCTTACTTTTACACCTCTGACTCACCACAGGCAGGTGTGTTACTGTCTCAGATTCAAAAGGCATGTTTGCAGGAAAGGCAAAACACGCTAAGCAAAGTATGTTCCCCGAGAAACTGATGACCCAGATCAGTTGTAGATATGCGCATATGCCTTCAAGGAAGGCCTTCAATTTTCAGCTTTGGGTTTTCGAAACAATTGTATTCATTTTTTTTTTTAAGAGTTGAACACTACAAACACAACCAGGAAGAACCAGATGTGAAGGACAGTCCCAAATTTAATACTTTATTTCCCACACAGCTTTAACGGCATCAATTGCAAAGTACGTTATTGAAATTTTGGTGAAATATGAAATTTTGGTGCAATTGAAATATCCCTTGAATTCACACCCCGGCAGTCCTCTATAATCCAACTTGCAAACTGTCACTAATAGAATCAGGAGTAGAGGTCTGCCGTTTTTTCCCCGTTCCTCTTCAGCATTTTGAAAGAAGATTGAGAGTAGACAGCCACGCTCCTTCTAATATTCCATAGAATTCACTGATGAAACTGCTATGCCCCCAACTTTTACTTATTAGTGTTTCCTCCCACCCCCACCCCCGCACCCCGCCCCCGCCCCGTGATGGACAGTTAACCCAGGTGGGGCCTCAGACAAATGCTCTCTACCACTCACGTGTATCCCCAGCCTCACCTTGTGTTTGCTTCCTGATTTAATGGCAATCAAGTGGTAGATTTGTTCAGGTGTTCTTGTTGATTCAGTGTTGGTAGCCCTCTTTACTGTTAGCATTCATTCAACTTGATGGGATTGGGACATGCCAATGACTAAGACCCTTCTGGCGGTGTCTAGTAATCATGGGCATGTGGGATAGCAACTGAAGTGCAGACCCTCCCTAAAGTTGGGCAGCATCATCCAATAGGATGGTGGCTTGCTTGGAATCAATGTTGAAAGAACAAGGAAGCAGCAGCAGATGCCAGTGCTTCTCTTCTTGATGGCTGCTGCCATCACTTGAGGATATCTGACTCTTGCTTCTTCACTCCTGCAAAGTGGACTGTGCCAGGGATTGTCCAGGGAGTTTCCAGAAGCCTGGGGTAGTAATGAATTCATCACTTTATTTATTTATTTATGTATTCATGTATTTGTTTGTCTATTTATTTGTTTGTTTATTTGTTTGTTTGTTTGTTTATTTGTTTGTTTGTTCATTTATTTATTGAATTATTTATTCACTCCACCAGGGTGTAATGGCGCTTTCCAATGGCCAACTTGATGAGATTAAGAGATGCAGAGGATCAAGGGGCTCATGGGTGTGTCAGTGAGGGTGTGCCTGGACAGGATTGGCATGTGGGATAGCCAATGGAAACAAAGACCCTCCCTAAGCATGGGCAGCACCATCCAGTAAGATGATGGCTTGGATAGAATAAAAGTGGGAAGACCAAGCAAAGCAGCAGCAGATGCAAGCGGATTCCTCTTGAACAGTTCCTGATCGCTGCTGTGATTGAATGTCGGACTCTTGCTTCTTCTCTCTCCCAAAGCAGGCTGTGCCAGCGATTCTCCAGAAGCCTTTGGCCTACTACCAGGGGAGCGCCCTGATCTCTCTTGTTCTGGGGATTTATCTGCTTGTTCTTCCAGCTCTCCAGCCTACAGACTGCCATTTTGGACTATCCAGCTTCTGGTGCGTAAGCCAACCCAGTGAGTCTCCTTTTCATCACCAAACTTCCTGTTGATTCTGTTCCTCTCGAGAACCCTAATGCAGAGGGATTGAGCCCAAACTGCTTCACCACGGGGCCACATCCTCAGCATTTTTTTTTAGCTAGCTCAATTGCTGAGGCTGGCTTTGAACTTGCAATCCTCCAGCCTCAGCCTCCTCCAAGGCGAACTCACAGTCTCTCTCCATCTCTCCCTCTCTATTACTCCCTCTTCTCTCACTTTCCCTCCTTGGAGACCAGGGTAGTCAGGTGTGGGTCATGGCCACCAGTGGTGGGGATCCCGGGAATTTAGAAAGTGGTTTGAAACCTATCTATCAACAACATGGATTCAATCCAACAGGGACATCCAAGATGATTGAATTTGCCCTTCAGCAGAAATGTACCCATGACATCCTGTCTCCACAAGTTCCACACCCTGTGTTTCAGGTCAAGAGGAGCCCAGGAGAGTAGGAATTATCTTGCAAGCGGTCTCTGAAGCCTTTTGCCCCTGTGAGAGTCTGCAGCTATGGAGAAGCATTTTCCCTGCTGTGTGAGGGAGGCCTGGGATTGTGGAGAATATGCTCCAGGGCCCCAGGCACTGCCAGCCGTTGAGGAAGCAGATGCTGGGCCCTGGCCTCTGCCTTTGTATCCCAGGCTGGGCTTCCTGTCTGGGGATCAGCAGGACTTCAACCGTGAAGCACTTTTACCACCCTGTGGGTTTCTCAGCTCTGACTGCCCCATCCACGGATCCGGATCGCACAGCACTTTGAGAAGAGGCCCAGAGCTGCCTGCCTGCCTGCCCTGGCCCAAAGCCTCAGACCCAGCAGGAGACACCAGCCCCACCAGGAGAGTTGGACGCCTCTAAGGAACCAGGAAGACCGGTGCCCAGGCTGCCCCATTGGACCAAGGGATCCCGCGATTGCCCACACTCTTTCCAGCATTTTGCTGTGCGGGTGCCAGGAGCCTCTGCCTGAGGTTTCCACTCCCATGCACAGGCTTTACGTTGGACGGCTCTGGACTCCAGGCTGCCTGCCTTTGGCGTGAGAGCACTGGCGTCTCCGTGAACATGCTGCAATGGATGATCCTCTGAGAAGAAACCCTGTTCAAATAGACAATTCTCAGATTAGCAGTCCAGGGAGAAGTTTATGGCTTGTTGGATTTTCGTGAAATTTTCTGTCCCTTGTATAATAAAATCACGGAAACCATCCTTTTCCACGAGTGTGCTTGATTTGGAGATGGGGAAATGAAAGGTGGGTTGGCTGGATGCCAGCATGGGCCCTGTGCAGGTGTCTTTCCTTGGCGGGAAAAGGGATGGATGCTGGGGTCCACACAGGGTTCTCCCCCTTGCCTGTTAATCCTGCCCAGTATCAATGCATGGTAAATGTTCATGACAAGAATTCTTCAGCTCATTTCACTTCTGTCATTGTTCTGGGGCCAAACATTCACAGGACTTCGTCCCAGAGTTGTCTCAACTTTTGGACCCCTTCCCTCCATTCCCTATAGTGAACTGCAAAAGTCTTACTTTTACACCTCTGACTCACCACAGGCAGGTGTGTTACTGTCTCAGATTCAAAAGGCATGTTTGCAGGAAAGGCAAAGCACGCTAAGCAAAGTATGTTCCCCGAGAAACTGATGACCCAGATCAGTTGTAGATATGCGCATATGCCTTCAAGGAAGGCCTTCAATTTTCAGCTTTGGGTTTTCGAAACAATTGTATTCATTTTTTTTTTTTAAGAGTTGAACACTACAAACACAACCAGGATGAACCAGATGTGAAGGACAGTCCCAAATTTAATACTTTATTTCCCACACAGCTTTAACGGCATCAATTGCAAAGTACGTTATTGAAATTTTGGTGAAATATGAAATTTTGGTGCAATTGAAATATCCCTTGAATTCACACCCCGGCAGTCCTCTATAATCCAACTTGCAAACTGTCACTAATAGAATCAGGAGTAGAGGTCTGCCGTTTTTTCCCCATTCCTCTTCAGCATTTTGAAAGAAGATTGAGAGTAGACAGCCACGCTCCTTCTAATATTCCATAGAATTCACTGATGAAACTGCTATGCCCCGAACTTTTACTTATTAGTGTTTCCTCCCACCCCCACCCCCGCACCCCGCCCCCGCCCCGTGATGGACAGTTAACCCAGGTGGGGCCTCAGACAAATGCTCTCTACCACTCACGTGTATCCCCAGCCTCACCTTGTGTTTGCTTCCTGATTTAATGGCAATCAAGTGGTAGATTTGTTCAGGTGTTCTTGTTGATTCAGTGTTGGTAGCCCTCTTTACTGTTAGCATTCATTCAACTTGATGGGATTGGGACATGCCAATGACTAAGACCCTTCTGGCGGTGTCTAGTAATCATGGGCATGTGGGATAGCAACTGAAGTGCAGGCCCTCCCTAAAGTTGGGCAGCATCATCCAATAGGATGGTGGCTTGCTTGGAATCAATGTTGAAAGAACAAGGAAGCAGCAGCAGATGCCAGTGCTTCTCTTCTTGATGGCTGCTGCCATCACTTGAGGATATCTGACTCTTGCTTCTTCACTCCTGCAAAGTGGACTGTGCCAGGGATTGTCCAGGGAGTTTCCAGAAGCCTGGGGTAGTAATGAATTCATCACTTTATTTATTTATTTATGTATTCATGTATTTGTTTGTCTATTTATTTGTTTGTTTATTTGTTTGTTTGTTTGTTTATTTGTTTGTTTGTTCATTTATTTATTGAATTATTTATTCACTCCACCAGGGTGTAATGGCGCTTTCCAATGGCCAACTTGATGAGATTAAGAGATGCAGAGGATCAAGGGGCTCATGGGTGTGTCAGTGAGGGTGTGCCTGGACAGGATTGGCATGTGGGATAGCCAATGGAAACAAAGACCCTCCCTAAGCATGGGCAGCACCATCCAGTAAGATGATGGCTTGGATAGAATAAAAGTGGGAAGACCAAGCAAAGCAGCAGCAGATGCAAGCGGATTCCTCTTGAACAGTTCCTGATCGCTGCTGTGATTGAATGTCGGACTCTTGCTTCTTCTCTCTCCCAAAGCAGGCTGTGCCAGCGATTCTCCAGAAGCCTTTGGCCTACTACGAGGGGAGCGCCCTGATCTCTCTTGTTCTGGGGATTTATCTGCTTGTTCTTCCAGCTCTCCAGCCTACAGACTGCCATTTTGGACTATCCAGCTTCTGGTGCGTAAGCCAACCCAGTGAGTCTCCTTTTCATCACCAAACTTCCTGTTGATTCTGTTCCTCTCGAGAACCCTAATGCAGAGGGATTGAGCCCAAACTGCTTCACCACGGGGCCACATCCTCAGCATTTTTTTTTAGCTAGCTCAATTGCTGAGGCTGGCTTTGAACTTGCAATCCTCCAGCCTCAGCCTCCTCCAAGGCGAACTCACAGTCTCTCTCCATCTCTCCCTCTCTATTACTCCCTCTTCTCTCACTTTCCCTCCTTGGAGACCAGGGTAGTCAGGTGTGGGTCATGGCCACCAGTGGTGGGGATCCCGGGAATTTAGAAAGTGGTTTGAAACCTATCTATCAACAACATGGATTCAATCCAACAGGGACATCCAAGATGATTGAATTTGCCCTTCAGCAGAAATGTACCCATGACATCCTGTCTCCACAAGTTCCACACCCTGTGTTTCAGGTCAAGAGGAGCCCAGGAGAGTAGGAATTATCTTGCAAGCGGTCTCTGAAGCCTTTTGCCCCTGTGAGAGTCTGCAGCTATGGAGAAGCATTTTCCCTGCTGTGTGAGGGAGGCCTGGATTGTGGAGAATATGCTCCAGGGCCCCAGGCACTGCCAGCCATTGAGGAAGCAGATGCTGGGCCCTGGCCTCTGCCTTTGTATCCCAGGCTGGGCTTCCTGTCTGGGGATCAGCAGGACTTCAACCGTGAAGCACTTTTACCACCCTGTGGGTTTCTCAGCTCTGACTGCCCCATCCACGGATCCGGATCGCACAGCACTTTGAGAAGAGGCCCAGAGCTGCCTGCCTGCCTGCCCTGGCCCAAAGCCTCAGACCCAGCAGGAGACACCGGCCCCACCAGGAGAGTTGGACGCCTCTAAGGAACCAGGAAGACCGGTGCCCAGGCTGCCCCATTGGACCAAGGGATCCCGCGATTGCCCACACTCTTTCCAGCATTTTGCTGTGCGGGTGCCAGGAGCCTCTGCCTGAGGTTTCCACTCCCATGCACAGGCTTTACCTTGGAAGGCTCTGGACTCCAGGCTGCCTGCCTTTGGCGTGAGAGCACTGGCGTCTCCGTGAACATGCTGCAATGGATGATCCTCTGAGAAGAAACCCTGTTCAAATAGACAATTCTCAGATTAGCAGTCCAGGGAGAAGTTTATGGCTTCTTGGATTTTCGTGAAATTTTCTGTCCCTTGTATAATAAAATCACGGAAACCATCCTTTTCCACGAGTGTGCTTGATTTGGAGATGGGGAAATGAAAGGTGGGTTGGCTGGATGCCAGCATGGGCCCTGTGCAGGTGTCTTTCCTTGGCGGGAAAAGGGATGGATGCTGGGGTCCACACAGGGTTCTCCCCCTTGCCTGTTAATCCTGCCCAGTATCAATGCATGGTAAATGTTCATGACAAGGAATTCTTCAGCTCATTTCACTTCTGTCATTGTTCTGGGGCCAAACATTCACAGGACTTCATCCCAGAGTTGTCTCAACTTTTGGACCCCTTCCCTCCATTCCCTATAGTGAACTGCAAAAGTCTTACTTTTACACCTCTGACTCACCACAGGCAGGTGTGTTACTGTCTCAGATTCAAAAGGCATGTTTGCAGAAAGGCAAAGCACGCTAAGCAAAGTATGTTCCCCGAGAAACTGATGACCCAGATCAGTTGTAGATATGCGCATATGCCTTCAAGGAAGGCCTTCAATTTTCAGCTTTGGGTTTTCGAAACAATTGTATTCATTTTTTTTTTTTAAGAGTTGAACACTACAAACACAACCAGGAAGAACCAGATGTGAAGGACAGTCCCAAATTTAATACTTTATTTCCCACACAGCTTTAACGGCATCAATTGCAAAGTACGTTATTGAAATTTTGGTGAAATATGAAATTTTGGTGCAATTGAAATATCCCTTGAATTCACACCCCGGCAGTCCTCTATAATCCAACTTGCAAACTGTCACTAATAGAATCAGGAGTAGAGGTCTGCCGTTTTTTCCCCGTTCCTCTTCAGCATTTTGAAAGAAGATTGAGAGTAGACAGCCACGCTCCTTCTAATATTCCATAGAATTCACTGATGAAACTGCTATGCCCCCAACTTTTACTTATTAGTGTTTCCTCCCACCCCCACCCCCGCACCCCGCCCCCGCCCCGTGATGGACAGTTAACCCAGGTGGGGCCTCAGACAAATGCTCTCTACCACTCACGTGTATCCCCAGCCTCACCTTGTGTTTGCTTCCTGATTTAATGGCAATCAAGTGGTAGATTTGTTCAGGTGTTCTTGTTGATTCAGTGTTGGTAGCCCTCTTTACTGTTAGCATTCATTCAACTTGATGGGATTGGGACATGCCAATGACTAAGACCCTTCTGGCGGTGTCTAGTAATCATGGGCATGTGGGATAGCAACTGAAGTGCAGACCCTCCCTAAAGTTGGGCAGCATCATCCAATAGGATGGTGGCTTGCTTGGAATCAATGTTGAAAGAACAAGGAAGCAGCAGCAGATGCCAGTGCTTCTCTTCTTGATGGCTGCTGCCATCACTTGAGGATATCTGACTCTTGCTTCTTCACTCCTGCAAAGTGGACTGTGCCAGGGATTGTCCAGGGAGTTTCCAGAAGCCTGGGGTAGTAATGAATTCATCACTTTATTTATTTATTTATGTATTCATGTATTTGTTTGTCTATTTATTTGTTTGTTTATTTGTTTGTTTGTTTGTTTATTTGTTTGTTTGTTCATTTATTTATTGAATTATTTATTCACTCCACCAGGGTGTAATGGCGCTTTCCAATGGCCAACTTGATGAGATTAAGAGATGCAGAGGATCAAGGGGCTCATGGGTGTGTCAGTGAGGGTGTGCCTGGACAGGATTGGCATGTGGGATAGCCAATGGAAACAAAGACCCTCCCTAAGCATGGGCAGCACCATCCAGTAAGATGATGGCTTGGATAGAATAAAAGTGGGAAGACCAAGCAAAGCAGCAGCAGATGCAAGCGGATTCCTCTTGAACAGTTCCTGATCGCTGCTGTGATTGAATGTCGGACTCTTGCTTCTTCTCTCTCCCAAAGCAGGCTGTGCCAGCGATTCTCCAGAAGCCTTTGGCCTACTACCAGGGGAGCGCCCTGATCTCTCTTGTTCTGGGGATTTATCTGCTTGTTCTTCAGCTCTCCAGCCTACAGACTGCCATTTTGGACTATCCAGCTTCTGGTGCGTAAGCCAACCCAGTGAGTCTCCTTTTCATCACCAAACTTCCTGTTGATTCTGTTCCTCTCGAGAACCCTAATGCAGAGGGATTGAGCCCAAACTGCTTCACCACGGGGCCACATCCTCAGCATTTTTTTTTAGCTAGCTCAATTGCTGAGGCTGGCTTTGAACTTGCAATCCTCCAGCCTCAGCCTCCTCCAAGGCGAACTCACAGTCTCTCTCCATCTCTCCCTCTCTATTACTCCCTCTTCTCTCACTTTCCCTCCTTGGAGACCAGGGTAGTCAGGTGTGGGTCATGGCCACCAGTGGTGGGGATCCCGGGAATTTAGAAAGTGGTTTGAAACCTATCTATCAACAACATGGATTCAATCCAACAGGGACATCCAAGATGATTGAATTTGCCCTTCAGCAGAAATGTACCCATGACATCCTGTCTCCACAAGTTCCACACCCTGTGTTTCAGGTCAAGAGGAGCCCAGGAGAGTAGGAATTATCTTGCAAGCGGTCTCTGAAGCCTTTTCCCCCTGTGAGAGTCTGCAGCTATGGAGAAGCATTTTCCGTGCTGTGTGAGGGAGGCCTGGGATTGTGGAGAATATGCTCCAGGGCCCCAGGCACTGCCAGCCGTTGAGGAAGCAGATGCTGGGCCCTGGCCTCTGCCTTTGTATCCCAGGCTGGGCTTCCTGTCTGGGGATCAGCAGGACTTCAACCGTGAAGCACTTTTACCACCCTGTGGGTTTCTCAGCTCTGACTGCCCCATCCACGGATCCGGATCGCACAGCACTTTGAGAAGAGGCCCAGAGCTGCCTGCCTGCCTGCCCTGGCCCAAAGCCTCAGACCCAGCAGGAGACACCGGCCCCACCAGGAGAGTTGGACGCCTCTAAGGAACCAGGAAGACCGGTGCCCAGGCTGCCCCATTGGACCAAGGGATCCCGCGATTGCCCACACTCTTCCCAGCATTTTGCTGTGCGGGTGCCAGGAGCCTCTGCCTGAGGTTTCCACTCCCATGCACAGGCTTTACGTTGGAAGGCTCTGGACTCCAGGCTGCCTGCCTTTGGCGTGAGAGCACTGGCGTCTCCGTGAACATGCTGCAATGGATGATCCTCTGAGAAGAAACCCTGTTCAAATAGACAATTCTCAGATTAGCAGTCCAGGGAGAAGTTTATGGCTTCTTGGATTTTCATGAAATTTTCTGTCCCTTGTATAATAAAATCACGGAAACCATCCTTTTCCACGAGTGTGCTTGATTTGGAGATGGGGAAATGAAAGGTGGGTTGGCTGGATGCCAGCATGGGCCCTGTGCAGGTGTCTTTCCTTGGCGGGAAAAGGGATGGATGCTGGGGTCCACACAGGGTTCTCCCCCTTGCCTGTTAATCCTGCCCAGTATCAATGCATGGTAAATGTTCATGACAAGAATTCTTCAGCTCATTTCACTTCTGTCATTGTTCTGGGGCCAAACATTCACAGGACTTCGTCCCAGAGTTGTCTCAACTTTTGGACCCCTTCCCTCCATTCCCTATAGTGAACTGCAAAAGTCTTACTTTTACACCTCTGACTCACCACAGGCAGGTGTGTTACTGTCTCAGATTCAAAAGGCATGTTTGCAGGAAAGGCAAAGCACGCTAAGCAAAGTATGTTCCCCGAGAAACTGATGACCCAGATCAGTTGTAGATATGCGCATATGCCTTCAAGGAAGGCCTTCAATTTTCAGCTTTGGGTTTTCGAAACAATTGTATTCATTTTTTTTTTAAGAGTTGAACACTACAAACACAACCAGGAAGAACCAGATGTGAAGGACAGTCCCAAATTTAATACTTTATTTCCCACACAGCTTTAACGGCATCAATTGCAAAGTACGTTATTGAAATTTTGGTGAAATATGAAATTTTGGTGCAATTGAAATATCCCTTGAATTCACACCCCGGCAGTCCTCTATAATCCAACTTGCAAACTGTCACTAATAGAATCAGGAGTAGAGGTCTGCCGTTTTTTCCCCGTTCCTCTTCAGCATTTTGAAAGAAGATTGAGAGTAGACAGCCACGCTCCTTCTAATATTCCACAGAATTCACTGATGAAACTGCTATGCCCCGAACTTTTACTTATTAGTGTTTCCTCCCACCCCCACCCCCGCACCCCGCCCCCGCCCAGTGATGGACAGTTAACCCAGGTGGGGCCTCAGACAAATGCTCTCTACCACTCACGTCTATCCCCAGCCTCACCTTGTGTTTGCTTCCTGATTTAATGGCAATCAAGTGGTAGATTTGTTCAGGTGTTCTTGTTGATTCAGTGTTGGTAGCCCTCTTTACTGTTAGCATTCATTCAACTTGATGGGATTGGGACATGCCAATGACTAAGACCCTTCTGGCGGTGTCTAGTAAACATGGGCATGTGGGATAGCAACTGAAGTGCAGACCCTCCCTAAAGTTGGGCAGCATCATCCAATAGGATGGTGGCTTGCTTGGAATCAATGTTGAAAGAACAAGGAAGCAGCAGCAGATGCCAGTGCTTCTCTTCTTGATGGCTGCTGCCATCACTTGAGGATATCTGACTCTTGCTTCTTCACTCCTGCAAAGTGGACTGTGCCAGGGATTGTCCAGGGAGTTTCCAGAAGCCTGGGGTAGTAATGAATTCATCACTTTATTTATTTATTTATGTATTCATGTATTTGTTTGTCTATTTATTTGTTTGTTTATTTGTTTGTTTGTTTGTTTATTTGTTTGTTTGTTCATTTATTTATTGAATTATTTATTCACTCCACCAGGGTGTAATGGCGCTTTCCAATGGCCAACTTGATGAGATTAAGAGATGCAGAGGATCAAGGGGCTCATGGGTGTGTCAGTGAGGGTGTGCCTGGACAGGATTGGCATGTGGGATAGCCAATGGAAACAAAGACCCTCCCTAAGCATGGGCAGCACCATCCAGTAAGATGATGGCTTGGATAGAATAAAAGTGGGAAGACCAAGCAAAGCAGCAGCAGATGCAAGCGGATTCCTCTTGAACAGTTCCTGATCGCTGCTGTGATTGAATGTCGGACTCTTGCTTCTTCTCTCTCCCAAAGCAGGCTGTGCCAGCGATTCTCCAGAAGCCTTTGGCCTACTACGAGGGGAGCGCCCTGATCTCTCTTGTTCTGGGGATTTATCTGCTTGTTCTTCCAGCTCTCCAGCCTACAGACTGCCATTTTGGACTATCCAGCTTCTGGTGCGTAAGCCAACCCAGTGAGTCTCCTTTTCATCACCAAACTTCCTGTTGATTCTGTTCCTCTCGAGAACCCTAATGCAGAGGGATTGAGCCCAAACTGCTTCACCACGGGGCCACATCCTCAGCATTTTTTTTTAGCTAGCTCAATTGCTGAGGCTGGCTTTGAACTTGCAATCCTCCAGCCTCAGCCTCCTCCAAGGCGAACTCACAGTCTCTCTCCATCTCTCCCTCTCTATTACTCCCTCTTCTCTCACTTTCCCTCCTTGGAGACCAGGGTAGTCAGGTGTGGGTCATGGCCACCAGTGGTGGGGATCCCGGGAATTTAGAAAGTGGTTTGAAACCTATCTATCAACAACATGGATTCAATCCAACAGGGACATCCAAGATGATTGAATTTGCCCTTCAGCAGAAATGTACCCCTGACATCCTGTCTCCACAAGTTCCACACCCTGTGTTTCAGGTCAAGAGGAGCCCAGGAGAGTAGGAATTATCTTGCAAGCGGTCTCTGAAGCCTTTTCCCTCTGTGAGAGTCTGCAGCTATGGAGAAGCATTTTCCCTGCTGTGTGAGGGAGGCCTGGGATTGTGGAGAATATGCTCCAGGGCCCCAGGCACTGCCAGCCGTTGAGGAAGCAGATGCTGGGCCCTGGCCTCTGCCTTTGTATCCCAGGCTGGGCTTCCTGTCTGGGGATCAGCAGGACTTCAACCGTGAAGCACTTTTACCACCCTGTGGGTTTCTCAGCTCTGACTGCCCCATCCACGGATCCGGATCGCACAGCACTTTGAGAAGAGGCCCAGAGCTGCCTGCCTGCCTGCCCTGGCCCAAAGCCTCAGACCCAGCAGGAGACACCGGCCCCACCAGGAGAGTTGGACGCCTCTAAGGAACCAGGAAGACCGGTGCCCAGGCTGCCCCATTGGACCAAGGGATCCCGCGATTGCCCACACTCTTTCCAGCATTTTGCTGTGCGGGTGCCAGGAGCCTCTGCCTGAGGTTTCCACTCCCATGCACAGGCTTTACGTTGGAAGGCTCTGGACTCCAGGCTGCCTGCCTTTGGCGTGAGAGAACTGGCGTCTCCGTGAACATGCTGCAATGGATGATCCTCTGAGAAGAAACCCTGTTCAAATAGACAATTCTCAGATTAGCCGTCCAGGGAGAAGTTTATGGCTTGTTGGATTTTCGTGAAATTTTCTGTCCCTTGTATAATAAAATCACGGAAACCATCCTTTTCCACGAGTGTGCTTGATTTGGAGATGGGGAAATGAAAGGTGGGTTGGCTGGATGCCAGCATGGGCCCTGTGCAGGTGTCTTTCCTTGGCGGGAAAAGGGATGGATGCTGGGGTCCACACAGGGTTCTCCCCCTTGCCTGTTAATCCTGCCCAGTATCAATGCATGGTAAATGTTCATGACAAGAATTCTTCAGCTCATTTCACTTCTGTCATTGTTCTGGGGCCAAACATTCACAGGACTTCGTCCCAGAGTTGTCTCAACTTTTGGACCCCTTCCCTCCATTCCCTATAGTGAACTGCAAAAGTCTTACTTTTACACCTCTGACTCACCACAGGCAGGTTTGTTACTGTCTCAGATTCAAAAGGCATGTTTGCAGGAAAGGCAAAGCACGCTAAGCAAAGTATGTTCCCCGAGAAACTGATGACCCAGATCAGTTGTAGATATGCGCATATGCCTTCAAGGAAGGCCTTCAATTTTCAGCTTTGGGTTTTCGAAACAATTGTATTCATTTTTTTTTTAAGAGTTGAACACTACAAACACAACCAGGAAGAACCAGATGTGAAGGACAGTCCCAAATTTAATACTTTATTTCCCACACAGCTTTAACGGCATCAATTGCAAAGTACGTTATTGAAATTTTGGTGAAATATGAAATTTTGGTGCAATTGAAATATCCCTTGAATTCACACCCCGGCAGTCCTCTATAATCCAACTTGCAAACTGTCACTAATAGAATCAGGAGAAGAGGTCTGCCGTTTTTTCCCCGTTCCTCTTCAGCATTTTGAAAGAAGATTGAGAGTAGACAGCCACGCTCCTTCTAATATTCCATAGAATTCACTGATGAAACTACTATGCCCCGAACTTTTACTTATTAGTGTTTCCTCCCACCCCCACCCCCGCACCCCGCCCCCGCCCCGTGATGGACAGTTAACCCAGGTGGGGCCTCAGACAAATGCTCTCTACCACTCACGTGTATCCCCAGCCTCACCTTGTGTTTGCTTCCTGATTTAATGGCAATCAAGTGGTAGATTTGTTCAGGTGTTCTTGTTGATTCAGTGTTGGTAGCCCTCTTTACTGTTAGCATTCATTCAACTTGATGGGATTGGGACATGCCAATGACTAAGACCCTTCTGGCGGTGTCTAGTAATCATGGCCTGTGGGATAGCAACTGAAGTGCAGACCCTCCCTAAAGTTGGGCAGCATCATCCAATAGGATGGTGGCTTGCTTGGAATCAATGTTGAAAGAACAAGGAAGCAGCAGCAGATGCCAGTGCTTCTCTTCTTGATGGCTGCTGCCATCACTTGAGGATATCTGACTCTTGCTTCTTCACTCCTGCAAAGTGGACTGTGCCAGGGATTGTCCAGGGAGTTTCCAGAAGCCTGGGGTAGTAATGAATTCATCACTTTATTTATTTATTTATGTATTCATGTATTTGTTTGTCTATTTATTTGTTTGTTTATTTGTTTGTTTGTTTGTTTATTTGTTTGTTTGTTCATTTATTTATTGAATTATTTATTCACTCCACCAGGGTGTAATGGCGCTTTCCAATGGCCAACTTGATGAGATTAAGAGATGCAGAGGATCAAGGGGCTCATGGGTGTGTCAGTGAGGGTGTGCCTGGACAGGATTGGCATGTGGGATAGCCAATGGAAACAAAGACCCTCCCTAAGCATGGGCAGCACCATCCAGTAAGATGATGGCTTGGATAGAATAAAAGTGGGAAGACCAAGCAAAGCAGCAGCAGATGCAAGCGGATTCCTCTTGAACAGTTCCTGATCGCTGCTGTGATTGAATGTCGGACTCTTGCTTCTTCTCTCTCCCAAAGCAGGCTGTGCCAGCGATTCTCCAGAAGCCTTTGGCCTACTACGAGGGGAGCGCCCTGATCTCTCTTGTTCTGGGGATTTATCTGCTTGTTCTTCCAGCTCTCCAGCCTACAGACTGCCATTTTGGACTATCCAGCTTCTGGTGCGTAAGCCAACCCAGTGAGTCTCCTTTTCATCACCAAACTTCCTGTTGATTCTGTTCCTCTCGAGAACCCTAATGCAGAGGGATTGAGCCCAAACTGCTTCACCACGGGGCCACATCCTCAGCATTTTTTTTTAGCTAGCTCAATTGCTGAGGCTGGCTTTGAACTTGCAATCCTCCAGCCTCAGCCTCCTCCAAGGCGAACTCACAGTCTCTCTCCATCTCTCCCTCTCTATTACTCCCTCTTCTCTCACTTTCCCTCCTTGGAGACCAGGGTAGTCAGGTGTGGGTCATGGCCACCAGTGGTGGGGATCCCGGGAATTTAGAAAGTGGTTTGAAACCTATCTATCAACAACATGGATTCAATCCAACAGGGACATCCAAGATGATTGAATTTGCCCTTCAGCAGAAATGTACCCATGACATCCTGTCTCCACAAGTTCCACACCCTGTGTTTCAGGTCAAGAGGAGCCCAGGAGAGTAGGAATTATCTTGCAAGCGGTCTCTGAAGCCTTTTCCCTCTGTGAGAGTCTGCAGCTATGGAGAAGCATTTTCCCTGCTGTGTGAGGGAGGCCTGGGATTGTGGAGAATATGCTCCAGGGCCCCAGGCACTGCCAGCCGTTGAGGAAGCAGATGCTGGGCCCTGGCCTCTGCCTTTGTATCCCAGGCTGGGCTTCCTGTCTGGGGATCAGCAGGACTTCAACCGTGAAGCACTTTTACCACCCTGTGGGTTTCTCAGCTCTGACTGCCCCATCCACGGATCCGGATCGCACAGCACTTTGAGAAGAGGCCCAGAGCTGCCTGCCTGCCTGCCCTGGCCCAAAGCCTCAGACCCAGCAGGAGACACCGGCCCCACCAGGAGAGTTGGACGCCTCTAAGGAACCAGGAAGACCGGTGCCCAGGCTGCCCCATTGGACCAAGGGATCCCGCGATTGCCCACACTCTTTCCAGCATTTTGCTGTGCGGGTGCCAGGAGCCTCTGCCTGAGGTTTCCACTCCCATGCACAGGCTTTACGTTGGACGGCTCTGGACTCCAGGCTGCCTGCCTTTGGCGTGAGAGCACTGGCGTCTCCGTGAACATGCTGCAATGGATGATCCTCTGAGAAGAAACCCTGTTCAAATAGACAATTCTCAGATTAGCAGTCCAGGGAGAAGTTTATGGCTTCTTGGATTTTCGTGAAATTTTCTGTCCCTTGTATAATAAAATCACGGAAACCATCCTTTTCCAAGAGTGTGCTTGATTTGGAGATGGGGAAATGAAAGGTGGGTTGGCTGGATGCCAGCATGGGCCCTGTGCAGGTGTCTTTCCTTGGCGGGAAAAGGGATGGATGCTGGGGTCCACACAGGGTTCTCCCCCTTGCCTGTTAATCCTGCCCAGTATCAATGCATGGTAAATGTTCATGACAAGAATTCTTCAGCTCATTTCACTTCTGTCATTGTTCTGGGGCCAAACATTCACAGGACTTCGTCCCAGAGTTGTCTCAACTTTTGGACCCCTTCCCTCCATTCCCTATAGTGAACTGCAAAAGTCTTACTTTTACACCTCTGACTCACCACAGGCAGGTGTGTTACTGTCTCAGATTCAAAAGGCATGTTTGCAGGAAAGGCAAAGCACGCTAAGCAAAGTATGTTCCCCGAGAAACTGATGACCCAGATCAGTTGTAGATATGCGCATATGCCTTCAAGGAAGGCCTTCAATTTTCAGCTTTGGGTTTTCGAAACAATTGTATTCATTTTTTTTTTAAGAGTTGAACACTACAAACACAACCAGGAAGAACCAGATGTGAAGGACAGTCCCAAATTTAATACTTTATTTCCCACACAGCTTTAACGGCATCAATTGCAAAGTACGTTATTGAAATTTTGGTGAAATATGAAATTTTGGTGCAATTGAAATATCCCTTGAATTCACACCCCGGCAGTCCTCTATAATCCAACTTGCAAACTGTCACTAATAGAATCAGGAGTAGAGGTCTGCCGTTTTTTCCCCATTCCTCTTCAGCATTTTGAAAGAAGATTGAGAGTAGACAGCCACGCTCCTTCTAATATTCCATAGAATTCACTGATGAAACTGCTATGCCCCGAACTTTTACTTATTAGTGTTTCCTCCCACCCCCACCCCCGCACCCCGCCCCCGCCCCGTGATGGACAGTTAACCCAGGTGGGGCCTCAGACAAATGCTCTCTACCACTCACGTGTATCCCCAGCCTCACCTTGTGTTTGCTTCCTGATTTAATGGCAATCAAGTGGTAGATTTGTTCAGGTGTTCTTGTTGATTCAGTGTTGGTAGCCCTCTTTACTGTTAGCATTCATTCAACTTGATGGGATTGGGACATGCCAATGACTAAGACCCTTCTGGCGGTGTCTAGTAATCATGGGCATGTGGGATAGCAACTGAAGTGCAGGCCCTCCCTAAAGTTGGGCAGCATCATCCAATAGGATGGTGGCTTGCTTGGAATCAATGTTGAAAGAACAAGGAAGCAGCAGCAGATGCCAGTGCTTCTCTTCTTGATGGCTGCTGCCATCACTTGAGGATATCTGACTCTTGCTTCTTCACTCCTGCAAAGTGGACTGTGCCAGGGATTGTCCAGGGAGTTTCCAGAAGCCTGGGGTAGTAATGAATTCATCACTTTATTTATTTATTTATGTATTCATGTATTTGTTTGTCTATTTATTTGTTTGTTTATTTGTTTGTTTGTTTGTTTATTTGTTTGTTTGTTCATTTATTTATTGAATTATTTATTCACTCCACCAGGGTGTAATGGCGCTTTCCAATGGCCAACTTGATGAGATTAAGAGATGCAGAGGATCAAGGGGCTCATGGGTGTGTCAGTGAGGGTGTGCCTGGACAGGATTGGCATGTGGGATAGCCAATGGAAACAAAGACCCTCCCTAAGCATGGGCAGCACCATCCAGTAAGATGATGGCTTGGATAGAATAAAAGTGGGAAGACCAAGCAAAGCAGCAGCAGATGCAAGCGGATTCCTCTTGAACAGTTCCTGATCGCTGCTGTGATTGAATGTCGGACTCTTGCTTCTTCTCTCTCCCAAAGCAGGCTGTGCCAGCGATTCTCCAGAAGCCTTTGGCCTACTACGAGGGGAGCGCCCTGATCTCTCTTGTTCTGGGGATTTATCTGCTTGTTCTTCCAGCTCTCCAGCCTACAGACTGCCATTTTGGACTATCCAGCTTCTGGTGCGTAAGCCAACCCAGTGAGTCTCCTTTTCATCACCAAACTTCCTGTTGATTCTGTTCCTCTCGAGAACCCTAATGCAGAGGGATTGAGCCCAAACTGCTTCACCACGGGGCCACATCCTCAGCATTTTTTTTTAGCTAGCTCAATTGCTGAGGCTGGCTTTGAACTTGCAATCCTCCAGCCTCAGCCTCCTCCAAGGCGAACTCACAGTCTCTCTCCATCTCTCCCTCTCTATTACTCCCTCTTCTCTCACTTTCCCTCCTTGGAGACCAGGGTAGTCAGGTGTGGGTCATGGCCACCAGTGGTGGGGATCCCGGGAATTTAGAAAGTGGTTTGAAACCTATCTATCAACAACATGGATTCAATCCAACAGGGACATCCAAGATGATTGAATTTGCCCTTCAGCAGAAATGTACCCATGACATCCTGTCTCCACAAGTTCCACACCCTGTGTTTCAGGTCAAGAGGAGCCCAGGAGAGTAGGAATTATCTTGCAAGCGGTCTCTGAAGCCTTTTCCCTCTGTGAGAGTCTGCAGCTATGGAGAAGCATTTTCCCTGCTGTGTGAGGGAGGCCTGGGATTGTGGAGAATATGCTCCAGGGCCCCAGGCACTGCCAGCCGTTGAGGAAGCAGATGCTGGGCCCTGGCCTCTGCCTTTGTATCCCAGGCTGGGCTTCCTGTCTGGGGATCAGCAGGACTTCAACCGTGAAGCACTTTTACCACCCTGTGGGTTTCTCAGCTCTGACTGCCCCATCCACGGATCCGGATCGCACAGCACTTTGAGAAGAGGCCCAGAGCTGCCTGCCTGCCTGCCCTGGCCCAAAGCCTCAGACCCAGCAGGAGACACCGGCCCCACCAGGAGAGTTGGACGCCTCTAAGGAACCAGGAAGACCGGTGCCCAGGCTGCCCCATTGGACCAAGGGATCCCGCGATTGCCCACACTCTTTCCAGCATTTTGCTGTGCGGGTGCCAGGAGCCTCTGCCTGAGGTTTCCACTCCCATGCACAGGCTTTACGTTGGACGGCTCTGGACTCCAGGCTGCCTGCCTTTGGCGTGAGAGCACTGGCGTCTCCGTGAACATGCTGCAATGGATGATCCTCTGAGAAGAAACCCTGTTCAAATAGACAATTCTCAGATTAGCAGTCCAGGGAGAAGTTTATGGCTTCTTGGATTTTCCTGAAATTTTCTGTCCCTTGTATAATAAAATCACGGAAACCATCCTTTTCCAAGAGTGTGCTTGATTTGGAGATGGGGAAATGAAAGGTGGGTTGGCTGGATGCCAGCATGGGCCCTGTGCAGGTGTCTTTCCTTGGCGGGAAAAGGGATGGATGCTGGGGTCCACACAGGGTTCTCCCCCTTGCCTGTTAATCCTGCCCATTATCAATGCATGGTAAATGTTCATGACAAGAATTCTTCAGCTCATTTCACTTCTGTCATTGTTCTGGGGCCAAACATTCACAGGACTTCGTCCCAGAGTTGTCTCAACTTTTGGACCCCTTCCCTCCATTCCCTATAGTGAACTGCAAAAGTCTTACTTTTACACCTCTGACTCACCACAGGCAGGTGTGTTACTGTCTCAGATTCAAAAGGCATGTTTGCAGGAAAGGCAAAGCACGCTAAGCAAAGTATGTTCCCCGAGAAACTGATGACCCAGATCAGTTGTAGATATGCGCATATGCCTTCAAGGAAGGCCTTCAATTTTCAGCTTTGGGTTTTCGAAACAATTGTATTCATTTTTTTTTTTTAAGAGTTGAACACTACAAACACAACCAGGAAGAACCAGATGTGAAGGACAGTCCCAAATTTAATACTTTATTTCCCACACAGCTTTAACGGCATCAATTGCAAAGTACGTTATTGAAATTTTGGTGAAATATGAAATTTTGGTGCAATTGAAATATCCCTTGAATTCACACCCCGGCAGTCCTCTATAATCCAACTTGCAAACTGTCACTAATAGAATCAGGAGTAGAGGTCTGCCGTTTTTTCCCCATTCCTCTTCAGCATTTTGAAAGAAGATTGAGAGTAGACAGCCACGCTCCTTCTAATATTCCACAGAATTCACTGATGAAACTGCTATGCCCCGAACTTTTACTTATTAGTGTTTCCTCCCACCCCCACCCCCGCACCCCGCCCCCGCCCCTTGATGGACAGTTAACCCAGGTGGGGCCTCAGACAAATGCTCTCTACCACTCACGTGTATCCCCAGCCTCACCTTGTGTTTGCTTCCTGATTTAATGGCAATCAAGTGGTAGATTTGTTCAGGTGTTCTTGTTGATTCAGTGTTGGTAGCCCTCTTTACTGTTAGCATTCATTCAACTTGATGGGATTGGGACATGCCAATGACTAAGACCCTTCTGGCGGTGTCTAGTAATCATGGGCATGTGGGATAGCAACTGAAGTGCAGACCCTCCCTAAAGTTGGGCAGCATCATCCAATAGGATGGTGGCTTGCTTGGAATCAATGTTGAAAGAACAAGGAAGCAGCAGCAGATGCCAGTGCTTCTCTTCTTGATGGCTGCTGCCATCACTTGAGGATATCTGACTCTTGCTTCTTCACTCCTGCAAAGTGGACTGTGCCAGGGATTGTCCAGGGAGTTTCCAGAAGCCTGGGGTAGTAATGAATTCATCACTTTATTTATTTATTTATGTATTCATGTATTTGTTTGTCTATTTATTTGTTTGTTTATTTGTTTGTTTGTTTGTTTATTTGTTTGTTTGTTCATTTATTTATTGAATTATTTATTCACTCCACCAGGGTGTAATGGCGCTTTCCAATGGCCAACTTGATGAGATTAAGAGATGCAGAGGATCAAGGGGCTCATGGGTGTGTCAGTGAGGGTGTGCCTGGACAGGATTGGCATGTGGGATAGCCAATGGAAACAAAGACCCTCCCTAAGCATGGGCAGCACCATCCAATAAGATGATGGCTTGGATAGAATAAAAGTGGCAAGACCAAGCAAAGCAGCAGCAGATGCAAGCGGATTCCTCTTGAACAGTTCCTGATCGCTGCTGTGATTGAATGTCGGACTCTTGCTTCTTCTCTCTCCCAAAGCAGGCTGTGCCAGCGATTCTCCAGAAGCCTTTGGCCTACTACCAGGGGAGCGCCCTGATCTCTCTTGTTCTGGGGATTTATCTGCTTGTTCTTCCAGCTCTCCAGCCTACAGACTGCCATTTTGGACTATCCAGCTTCTGGTGCGTAAGCCAACCCAGTGAGTCTCCTTTTCATCACCAAACTTCCTGTTGATTCTGTTCCTCTCGAGAACCCTAATGCAGAGGGATTGAGCCCAAACTGCTTCACCACGGGGCCACATCCTCAGCATTTTTTTTTAGCTAGCTCAATTGCTGAGGCTGGCTTTGAACTTGCAATCCTCCAGCCTCAGCCTCCTCCAAGGCGAACTCACAGTCTCTCTCCATCTCTCCCTCTCTATTACTCCCTCTTCTCTCACTTTCCCTCCTTGGAGACCAGGGTAGTCAGGTGTGGGTCATGGCCACCAGTGGTGGGGATCCCGGGAATTTAGAAAGTGGTTTGAAACCTATCTATCAACAACATGGATTCAATCCAACAGGGACATCCAAGATGATTGAATTTGCCCTTCAGCAGAAATGTACCCATGACATCCTGTCTCCACAAGTTCCACACCCTGTGTTTCAGGTCAAGAGGAGCCCAGGAGAGTAGGAATTATCTTGCAAGCGGTCTCTGAAGCCTTTTCCCTCTGTGAGAGTCTGCAGCTATGGAGAAGCATTTTCCCTGCTGTGTGAGGGAGGCCTGGGATTGTGGAGAATATGCTCCAGGGCCCCAGGCACTGCCAGCCGTTGAGGAAGCAGATGCTGGGCCCTGGCCTCTGCCTTTGTATCCCAGGCTGGGCTTCCTGTCTGGGGATCAGCAGGACTTCAACCGTGAAGCACTTTTACCACCCTGTGGGTTTCTCAGCTCTGACTGCCCCATCCACGGATCCGGATCGCACAGCACTTTGAGAAGAGGCCCAGAGCTGCCTGCCTGCCTGCCCTGGCCCAAAGCCTCAGACCCAGCAGGAGACACCAGCCCCACCAGGAGAGTTGGACGCCTCTAAGGAACCAGGAAGACCGGTGCCCAGGCTGCCCCATTGGACCAAGGGATCCCGCGATTGCCCACACTCTTTCCAGCATTTTGCTGTGCGGGTGCCAGGAGCCTCTGCCTGAGGTTTCCACTCCCATGCACAGGCTTTACGTTGGACGGCTCTGGACTCCAGGCTGCCTGCCTTTGGCGTGAGAGCACTGGCGTCTCCGTGAACATGCTGCAATGGATGATCCTCTGAGAAGAAACCCTGTTCAAATAGACAATTCTCAGATTAGCAGTCCAGGGAGAAGTTTATGGCTTGTTGGATTTTCGTGAAATTTTCTGTCCCTTGTATAATAAAATCACGGAAACCATCCTTTTCCACGAGTGTGCTTGATTTGGAGATGGGGAAATGAAAGGTGGGTTGGCTGGATGCCAGCATGGGCCCTGTGCAGGTGTCTTTCCTTGGCGGGAAAAGGGATGGATGCTGGGGTCCACACAGGGTTCTCCCCCTTGCCTGTTAATCCTGCCCAGTATCAATGCATGGTAAATGTTCATGACAAGAATTCTTCAGCTCATTTCACTTCTGTCATTGTTCTGGGGCCAAACATTCACAGGACTTCGTCCCAGAGTTGTCTCAACTTTTGGACCCCTTCCCTCCATTCCCTATAGTGAACTGCAAAAGTCTTACTTTTACACCTCTGACTCACCACAGGCAGGTGTGTTACTGTCTCAGATTCAAAAGGCATGTTTGCAGGAAAGGCAAAGCACGCTAAGCAAAGTATGTTCCCCGAGAAACTGATGACCCAGATCAGTTGTAGATATGCGCATATGCCTTCAAGGAAGGCCTTCAATTTTCAGCTTTGGGTTTTCGAAACAATTGTATTCATTTTTTTTTTTTAAGAGTTGAACACTACAAACACAACCAGGATGAACCAGATGTGAAGGACAGTCCCAAATTTAATACTTTATTTCCCACACAGCTTTAACGGCATCAATTGCAAAGTACGTTATTGAAATTTTGGTGAAATATGAAATTTTGGTGCAATTGAAATATCCCTTGAATTCACACCCCGGCAGTCCTCTATAATCCAACTTGCAAACTGTCACTAATAGAATCAGGAGTAGAGGTCTGCCGTTTTTTCCCCATTCCTCTTCAGCATTTTGAAAGAAGATTGAGAGTAGACAGCCACGCTCCTTCTAATATTCCATAGAATTCACTGATGAAACTGCTATGCCCCGAACTTTTACTTATTAGTGTTTCCTCCCACCCCCACCCCCGCACCCCGCCCCCGCCCCGTGATGGACAGTTAACCCAGGTGGGGCCTCAGACAAATGCTCTCTACCACTCACGTGTATCCCCAGCCTCACCTTGTGTTTGCTTCCTGATTTAATGGCAATCAAGTGGTAGATTTGTTCAGGTGTTCTTGTTGATTCAGTGTTGGTAGCCCTCTTTACTGTTAGCATTCATTCAACTTGATGGGATTGGGACATGCCAATGACTAAGACCCTTCTGGCGGTGTCTAGTAATCATGGGCATGTGGGATAGCAACTGAAGTGCAGGCCCTCCCTAAAGTTGGGCAGCATCATCCAATAGGATGGTGGCTTGCTTGGAATCAATGTTGAAAGAACAAGGAAGCAGCAGCAGATGCCAGTGCTTCTCTTCTTGATGGCTGCTGCCATCACTTGAGGATATCTGACTCTTGCTTCTTCACTCCTGCAAAGTGGACTGTGCCAGGGATTGTCCAGGGAGTTTCCAGAAGCCTGGGGTAGTAATGAATTCATCACTTTATTTATTTATTTATGTATTCATGTATTTGTTTGTCTATTTATTTGTTTGTTTATTTGTTTGTTTGTTTGTTTATTTGTTTGTTTGTTCATTTATTTATTGAATTATTTATTCACTCCACCAGGGTGTAATGGCGCTTTCCAATGGCCAACTTGATGAGATTAAGAGATGCAGAGGATCAAGGGGCTCATGGGTGTGTCAGTGAGGGTGTGCCTGGACAGGATTGGCATGTGGGATAGCCAATGGAAACAAAGACCCTCCCTAAGCATGGGCAGCACCATCCAGTAAGATGATGGCTTGGATAGAATAAAAGTGGGAAGACCAAGCAAAGCAGCAGCAGATGCAAGCGGATTCCTCTTGAACAGTTCCTGATCGCTGCTGTGATTGAATGTCGGACTCTTGCTTCTTCTCTCTCCCAAAGCAGGCTGTGCCAGCGATTCTCCAGAAGCCTTTGGCCTACTACGAGGGGAGCGCCCTGATCTCTCTTGTTCTGGGGATTTATCTGCTTGTTCTTCCAGCTCTCCAGCCTACAGACTGCCATTTTGGACTATCCAGCTTCTGGTGCGTAAGCCAACCCAGTGAGTCTCCTTTTCATCACCAAACTTCCTGTTGATTCTGTTCCTCTCGAGAACCCTAATGCAGAGGGATTGAGCCCAAACTGCTTCACCACGGGGCCACATCCTCAGCATTTTTTTTTAGCTAGCTCAATTGCTGAGGCTGGCTTTGAACTTGCAATCCTCCAGCCTCAGCCTCCTCCAAGGCGAACTCACAGTCTCTCTCCATCTCTCCCTCTCTATTACTCCCTCTTCTCTCACTTTCCCTCCTTGGAGACCAGGGTAGTCAGGTGTGGGTCATGGCCACCAGTGGTGGGGATCCCGGGAATTTAGAAAGTGGTTTGAAACCTATCTATCAACAACATGGATTCAATCCAACAGGGACATCCAAGATGATTGAATTTGCCCTTCAGCAGAAATGTACCCATGACATCCTGTCTCCACAAGTTCCACACCCTGTGTTTCAGGTCAAGAGGAGCCCAGGAGAGTAGGAATTATCTTGCAAGCGGTCTCTGAAGCCTTTTGCCCCTGTGAGAGTCTGCAGCTATGGAGAAGCATTTTCCCTGCTGTGTGAGGGAGGCCTGGGATTGTGGAGAATATGCTCCAGGGCCCCAGGCACTGCCAGCCATTGAGGAAGCAGATGCTGGGCCCTGGCCTCTGCCTTTGTATCCCAGGCTGGGCTTCCTGTCTGGGGATCAGCAGGACTTCAACCGTGAAGCACTTTTACCACCCTGTGGGTTTCTCAGCTCTGACTGCCCCATCCACGGATCCGGATCGCACAGCACTTTGAGAAGAGGCCCAGAGCTGCCTGCCTGCCTGCCCTGGCCCAAAGCCTCAGACCCAGCAGGAGACACCGGCCCCACCAGGAGAGTTGGACGCCTCTAAGGAACCAGGAAGACCGGTGCCCAGGCTGCCCCATTGGACCAAGGGATCCCGCGATTGCCCACACTCTTTCCAGCATTTTGCTGTGCGGGTGCCAGGAGCCTCTGCCTGAGGTTTCCACTCCCATGCACAGGCTTTACCTTGGAAGGCTCTGGACTCCAGGCTGCCTGCCTTTGGCGTGAGAGCACTGGCGTCTCCGTGAACATGCTGCAATGGATGATCCTCTGAGAAGAAACCCTGTTCAAATAGACAATTCTCAGATTAGCAGTCCAGGGAGAAGTTTATGGCTTCTTGGATTTTCGTGAAATTTTCTGTCCCTTGTATAATAAAATCACGGAAACCATCCTTTTCCACGAGTGTGCTTGATTTGGAGATGGGGAAATGAAAGGTGGGTTGGCTGGATGCCAGCATGGGCCCTGTGCAGGTGTCTTTCCTTGGCGGGAAAAGGGATGGATGCTGGGGTCCACACAGGGTTCTCCCCCTTGCCTGTTAATCCTGCCCAGTATCAATGCATGGTAAATGTTCATGACAAGAATTCTTCAGCTCATTTCACTTCTGTCATTGTTCTGGGGCCAAACATTCACAGGACTTCATCCCAGAGTTGTCTCAACTTTTGGACCCCTTCCCTCCATTCCCTATAGTGAACTGCAAAAGTCTTACTTTTACACCTCTGACTCACCACAGGCAGGTGTGTTACTGTCTCAGATTCAAAAGGCATGTTTGCAGGAAAGGCAAAACACGCTAAGCAAAGTATGTTCCCCGAGAAACTGATGACCCAGATCAGTTGTAGATATGCGCATATGCCTTCAAGGAAGGCCTTCAATTTTCAGCTTTGGGTTTTCGAAACAATTGTATTCATTTTTTTTTTTAAGAGTTGAACACTACAAACACAACCAGGAAGAACCAGATGTGAAGGACAGTCCCAAATTTAATACTTTATTTCCCACACAGCTTTAACGGCATCAATTGCAAAGTACGTTATTGAAATTTTGGTGAAATATGAAATTTTGGTGCAATTGAAATATCCCTTGAATTCACACCCCGGCAGTCCTCTATAATCCAACTTGCAAACTGTCACTAATAGAATCAGGAGTAGAGGTCTGCCGTTTTTTCCCCGTTCCTCTTCAGCATTTTGAAAGAAGATTGAGAGTAGACAGCCACGCTCCTTCTAATATTCCATAGAATTCACTGATGAAACTGCTATGCCCCCAACTTTTACTTATTAGTGTTTCCTCCCACCCCCACCCCCGCACCCCGCCCCCGCCCCGTGATGGACAGTTAACCCAGGTGGGGCCTCAGACAAATGCTCTCTACCACTCACGTGTATCCCCAGCCTCACCTTGTGTTTGCTTCCTGATTTAATGGCAATCAAGTGGTAGATTTGTTCAGGTGTTCTTGTTGATTCAGTGTTGGTAGCCCTCTTTACTGTTAGCATTCATTCAACTTGATGGGATTGGGACATGCCAATGACTAAGACCCTTCTGGCGGTGTCTAGTAATCATGGGCATGTGGGATAGCAACTGAAGTGCAGACCCTCCCTAAAGTTGGGCAGCATCATCCAATAGGATGGTGGCTTGCTTGGAATCAATGTTGAAAGAACAAGGAAGCAGCAGCAGATGCCAGTGCTTCTCTTCTTGATGGCTGCTGCCATCACTTGAGGATATCTGACTCTTGCTTCTTCACTCCTGCAAAGTGGACTGTGCCAGGGATTGTCCAGGGAGTTTCCAGAAGCCTGGGGTAGTAATGAATTCATCACTTTATTTATTTATTTATGTATTCATGTATTTGTTTGTCTATTTATTTGTTTGTTTATTTGTTTGTTTGTTTGTTTATTTGTTTGTTTGTTCATTTATTTATTGAATTATTTATTCACTCCACCAGGGTGTAATGGCGCTTTCCAATGGCCAACTTGATGAGATTAAGAGATGCAGAGGATCAAGGGGCTCATGGGTGTGTCAGTGAGGGTGTGCCTGGACAGGATTGGCATGTGGGATAGCCAATGGAAACAAAGACCCTCCCTAAGCATGGGCAGCACCATCCAGTAAGATGATGGCTTGGATAGAATAAAAGTGGGAAGACCAAGCAAAGCAGCAGCAGATGCAAGCGGATTCCTCTTGAACAGTTCCTGATCGCTGCTGTGATTGAATGTCGGACTCTTGCTTCTTCTCTCTCCCAAAGCAGGCTGTGCCAGCGATTCTCCAGAAGCCTTTGGCCTACTACCAGGGGAGCGCCCTGATCTCTCTTGTTCTGGGGATTTATCTGCTTGTTCTTCCAGCTCTCCAGCCTACAGACTGCCATTTTGGACTATCCAGCTTCTGGTGCGTAAGCCAACCCAGTGAGTCTCCTTTTCATCACCAAACTTCCTGTTGATTCTGTTCCTCTCGAGAACCCTAATGCAGAGGGATTGAGCCCAAACTGCTTCACCACGGGGCCACATCCTCAGCATTTTTTTTTAGCTAGCTCAATTGCTGAGGCTGGCTTTGAACTTGCAATCCTCCAGCCTCAGCCTCCTCCAAGGCGAACTCACAGTCTCTCTCCATCTCTCCCTCTCTATTACTCCCTCTTCTCTCACTTTCCCTCCTTGGAGACCAGGGTAGTCAGGTGTGGGTCATGGCCACCAGTGGTGGGGATCCCGGGAATTTAGAAAGTGGTTTGAAACCTATCTATCAACAACATGGATTCAATCCAACAGGGACATCCAAGATGATTGAATTTGCCCTTCAGCAGAAATGTACCCATGACATCCTGTCTCCACAAGTTCCACACCCTGTGTTTCAGGTCAAGAGGAGCCCAGGAGAGTAGGAATTATCTTGCAAGCGGTCTCTGAAGCCTTTTGCCCCTGTGAGAGTCTGCAGCTATGGAGAAGCATTTTCCCTGCTGTGTGAGGGAGGCCTGGGATTGTGGAGAATATGCTCCAGGGCCCCAGGCACTGCCAGCCGTTGAGGAAGCAGATGCTGGGCCCTGGCCTCTGCCTTTGTATCCCAGGCTGGGCTTCCTGTCTGGGGATCAGCAGGACTTCAACCGTGAAGCACTTTTACCACCCTGTGGGTTTCTCAGCTCTGACTGCCCCATCCACGGATCCGGATCGCACAGCACTTTGAGAAGAGGCCCAGAGCTGCCTGCCTGCCTGCCCTGGCCCAAAGCCTCAGACCCAGCAGGAGACACCAGCCCCACCAGGAGAGTTGGACGCCTCTAAGGAACCAGGAAGACCGGTGCCCAGGCTGCCCCATTGGACCAAGGGATCCCGCGATTGCCCACACTCTTTCCAGCATTTTGCTGTGCGGGTGCCAGGAGCCTCTGCCTGAGGTTTCCACTCCCATGCACAGGCTTTACGTTGGACGGCTCTGGACTCCAGGCTGCCTGCCTTTGGCGTGAGAGCACTGGCGTCTCCGTGAACATGCTGCAATGGATGATCCTCTGAGAAGAAACCCTGTTCAAATAGACAATTCTCAGATTAGCAGTCCAGGGAGAAGTTTATGGCTTGTTGGATTTTCGTGAAATTTTCTGTCCCTTGTATAATAAAATCACGGAAACCATCCTTTTCCACGAGTGTGCTTGATTTGGAGATGGGGAAATGAAAGGTGGGTTGGCTGGATGCCAGCATGGGCCCTGTGCAGGTGTCTTTCCTTGGCGGGAAAAGGGATGGATGCTGGGGTCCACACAGGGTTCTCCCCCTTGCCTGTTAATCCTGCCCAGTATCAATGCATGGTAAATGTTCATGACAAGAATTCTTCAGCTCATTTCACTTCTGTCATTGTTCTGGGGCCAAACATTCACAGGACTTCGTCCCAGAGTTGTCTCAACTTTTGGACCCCTTCCCTCCATTCCCTATAGTGAACTGCAAAAGTCTTACTTTTACACCTCTGACTCACCACAGGCAGGTGTGTTACTGTCTCAGATTCAAAAGGCATGTTTGCAGGAAAGGCAAAGCACGCTAAGCAAAGTATGTTCCCCGAGAAACTGATGACCCAGATCAGTTGTAGATATGCGCATATGCCTTCAAGGAAGGCCTTCAATTTTCAGCTTTGGGTTTTCGAAACAATTGTATTCATTTTTTTTTTTTAAGAGTTGAACACTACAAACACAACCAGGATGAACCAGATGTGAAGGACAGTCCCAAATTTAATACTTTATTTCCCACACAGCTTTAACGGCATCAATTGCAAAGTACGTTATTGAAATTTTGGTGAAATATGAAATTTTGGTGCAATTGAAATATCCCTTGAATTCACACCCCGGCAGTCCTCTATAATCCAACTTGCAAACTGTCACTAATAGAATCAGGAGTAGAGGTCTGCCGTTTTTTCCCCATTCCTCTTCAGCATTTTGAAAGAAGATTGAGAGTAGACAGCCACGCTCCTTCTAATATTCCATAGAATTCACTGATGAAACTGCTATGCCCCGAACTTTTACTTATTAGTGTTTCCTCCCACCCCCACCCCCGCACCCCGCCCCCGCCCCGTGATGGACAGTTAACCCAGGTGGGGCCTCAGACAAATGCTCTCTACCACTCACGTGTATCCCCAGCCTCACCTTGTGTTTGCTTCCTGATTTAATGGCAATCAAGTGGTAGATTTGTTCAGGTGTTCTTGTTGATTCAGTGTTGGTAGCCCTCTTTACTGTTAGCATTCATTCAACTTGATGGGATTGGGACATGCCAATGACTAAGACCCTTCTGGCGGTGTCTAGTAATCATGGGCATGTGGGATAGCAACTGAAGTGCAGGCCCTCCCTAAAGTTGGGCAGCATCATCCAATAGGATGGTGGCTTGCTTGGAATCAATGTTGAAAGAACAAGGAAGCAGCAGCAGATGCCAGTGCTTCTCTTCTTGATGGCTGCTGCCATCACTTGAGGATATCTGACTCTTGCTTCTTCACTCCTGCAAAGTGGACTGTGCCAGGGATTGTCCAGGGAGTTTCCAGAAGCCTGGGGTAGTAATGAATTCATCACTTTATTTATTTATTTATGTATTCATGTATTTGTTTGTCTATTTATTTGTTTGTTTATTTGTTTGTTTGTTTGTTTATTTGTTTGTTTGTTCATTTATTTATTGAATTATTTATTCACTCCACCAGGGTGTAATGGCGCTTTCCAATGGCCAACTTGATGAGATTAAGAGATGCAGAGGATCAAGGGGCTCATGGGTGTGTCAGTGAGGGTGTGCCTGGACAGGATTGGCATGTGGGATAGCCAATGGAAACAAAGACCCTCCCTAAGCATGGGCAGCACCATCCAGTAAGATGATGGCTTGGATAGAATAAAAGTGGGAAGACCAAGCAAAGCAGCAGCAGATGCAAGCGGATTCCTCTTGAACAGTTCCTGATCGCTGCTGTGATTGAATGTCGGACTCTTGCTTCTTCTCTCTCCCAAAGCAGGCTGTGCCAGCGATTCTCCAGAAGCCTTTGGCCTACTACGAGGGGAGCGCCCTGATCTCTCTTGTTCTGGGGATTTATCTGCTTGTTCTTCCAGCTCTCCAGCCTACAGACTGCCATTTTGGACTATCCAGCTTCTGGTGCGTAAGCCAACCCAGTGAGTCTCCTTTTCATCACCAAACTTCCTGTTGATTCTGTTCCTCTCGAGAACCCTAATGCAGAGGGATTGAGCCCAAACTGCTTCACCACGGGGCCACATCCTCAGCATTTTTTTTTAGCTAGCTCAATTGCTGAGGCTGGCTTTGAACTTGCAATCCTCCAGCCTCAGCCTCCTCCAAGGCGAACTCACAGTCTCTCTCCATCTCTCCCTCTCTATTACTCCCTCTTCTCTCACTTTCCCTCCTTGGAGACCAGGGTAGTCAGGTGTGGGTCATGGCCACCAGTGGTGGGGATCCCGGGAATTTAGAAAGTGGTTTGAAACCTATCTATCAACAACATGGATTCAATCCAACAGGGACATCCAAGATGATTGAATTTGCCCTTCAGCAGAAATGTACCCATGACATCCTGTCTCCACAAGTTCCACACCCTGTGTTTCAGGTCAAGAGGAGCCCAGGAGAGTAGGAATTATCTTGCAAGCGGTCTCTGAAGCCTTTTGCCCCTGTGAGAGTCTGCAGCTATGGAGAAGCATTTTCCCTGCTGTGTGAGGGAGGCCTGGGATTGTGGAGAATATGCTCCAGGGCCCCAGGCACTGCCAGCCATTGAGGAAGCAGATGCTGGGCCCTGGCCTCTGCCTTTGTATCCCAGGCTGGGCTTCCTGTCTGGGGATCAGCAGGACTTCAACCGTGAAGCACTTTTACCACCCTGTGGGTTTCTCAGCTCTGACTGCCCCATCCACGGATCCGGATCGCACAGCACTTTGAGAAGAGGCCCAGAGCTGCCTGCCTGCCTGCCCTGGCCCAAAGCCTCAGACCCAGCAGGAGACACCGGCCCCACCAGGAGAGTTGGACGCCTCTAAGGAACCAGGAAGACCGGTGCCCAGGCTGCCCCATTGGACCAAGGGATCCCGCGATTGCCCACACTCTTTCCAGCATTTTGCTGTGCGGGTGCCAGGAGCCTCTGCCTGAGGTTTCCACTCCCATGCACAGGCTTTACCTTGGAAGGCTCTGGACTCCAGGCTGCCTGCCTTTGGCGTGAGAGCACTGGCGTCTCCGTGAACATGCTGCAATGGATGATCCTCTGAGAAGAAACCCTGTTCAAATAGACAATTCTCAGATTAGCAGTCCAGGGAGAAGTTTATGGCTTCTTGGATTTTCGTGAAATTTTCTGTCCCTTGTATAATAAAATCACGGAAACCATCCTTTTCCACGAGTGTGCTTGATTTGGAGATGGGGAAATGAAAGGTGGGTTGGCTGGATGCCAGCATGGGCCCTGTGCAGGTGTCTTTCCTTGGCGGGAAAAGGGATGGATGCTGGGGTCCACACAGGGTTCTCCCCCTTGCCTGTTAATCCTGCCCAGTATCAATGCATGGTAAATGTTCATGACAAGAATTCTTCAGCTCATTTCACTTCTGTCATTGTTCTGGGGCCAAACATTCACAGGACTTCATCCCAGAGTTGTCTCAACTTTTGGACCCCTTCCCTCCATTCCCTATAGTGAACTGCAAAAGTCTTACTTTTACACCTCTGACTCACCACAGGCAGGTGTGTTACTGTCTCAGATTCAAAAGGCATGTTTGCAGGAAAGGCAAAGCACGCTAAGCAAAGTATGTTCCCCGAGAAACTGATGACCCAGATCAGTTGTAGATATGCGCATATGCCTTCAAGGAAGGCCTTCAATTTTCAGCTTTGGGTTTTCGAAACAATTGTATTCATTTTTTTTTTTTAAGAGTTGAACACTACAAACACAACCAGGAAGAACCAGATGTGAAGGACAGTCCCAAATTTAATACTTTATTTCCCACACAGCTTTAACGGCATCAATTGCAAAGTACGTTATTGAAATTTTGGTGAAATATGAAATTTTGGTGCAATTGAAATATCCCTTGAATTCACACCCCGGCAGTCCTCTATAATCCAACTTGCAAACTGTCACTAATAGAATCAGGAGTAGAGGTCTGCCGTTTTTTCCCCGTTCCTCTTCAGCATTTTGAAAGAAGATTGAGAGTAGACAGCCACGCTCCTTCTAATATTCCATAGAATTCACTGATGAAACTGCTATGCCCCCAACTTTTACTTATTAGTGTTTCCTCCCACCCCCACCCCCGCACCCCGCCCCCGCCCCGTGATGGACAGTTAACCCAGGTGGGGCCTCAGACAAATGCTCTCTACCACTCACGTGTATCCCCAGCCTCACCTTGTGTTTGCTTCCTGATTTAATGGCAATCAAGTGGTAGATTTGTTCAGGTGTTCTTGTTGATTCAGTGTTGGTAGCCCTCTTTACTGTTAGCATTCATTCAACTTGATGGGATTGGGACATGCCAATGACTAAGACCCTTCTGGCGGTGTCTAGTAATCATGGGCATGTGGGATAGCAACTGAAGTGCAGACCCTCCCTAAAGTTGGGCAGCATCATCCAATAGGATGGTGGCTTGCTTGGAATCAATGTTGAAAGAACAAGGAAGCAGCAGCAGATGCCAGTGCTTCTCTTCTTGATGGCTGCTGCCATCACTTGAGGATATCTGACTCTTGCTTCTTCACTCCTGCAAAGTGGACTGTGCCAGGGATTGTCCAGGGAGTTTCCAGAAGCCTGGGGTAGTAATGAATTCATCACTTTATTTATTTATTTATGTATTCATGTATTTGTTTGTCTATTTATTTGTTTGTTTATTTGTTTGTTTGTTTGTTTATTTGTTTGTTTGTTCATTTATTTATTGAATTATTTATTCACTCCACCAGGGTGTAATGGCGCTTTCCAATGGCCAACTTGATGAGATTAAGAGATGCAGAGGATCAAGGGGCTCATGGGTGTGTCAGTGAGGGTGTGCCTGGACAGGATTGGCATGTGGGATAGCCAATGGAAACAAAGACCCTCCCTAAGCATGGGCAGCACCATCCAGTAAGATGATGGCTTGGATAGAATAAAAGTGGGAAGACCAAGCAAAGCAGCAGCAGATGCAAGCGGATTCCTCTTGAACAGTTCCTGATCGCTGCTGTGATTGAATGTCGGACTCTTGCTTCTTCTCTCTCCCAAAGCAGGCTGTGCCAGCGATTCTCCAGAAGCCTTTGGCCTACTACGAGGGGAGCGCCCTGATCTCTCTTGTTCTGGGGATTTATCTGCTTGTTCTTCCAGCTCTCCAGCCTACAGACTGCCATTTTGGACTATCCAGCTTCTGGTGCGTAAGCCAACCCAGTGAGTCTCCTTTTCATCACCAAACTTCCTGTTGATTCTGTTCCTCTCGAGAACCCTAATGCAGAGGGATTGAGCCCAAACTGCTTCACCACGGGGCCACATCCTCAGCATTTTTTTTTAGCTAGCTCAATTGCTGAGGCTGGCTTTGAACTTGCAATCCTCCAGCCTCAGCCTCCTCCAAGGCGAACTCACAGTCTCTCTCCATCTCTCCCTCTCTATTACTCCCTCTTCTCTCACTTTCCCTCCTTGGAGACCAGGGTAGTCAGGTGTGGGTCATGGCCACCAGTGGTGGGGATCCCGGGAATTTAGAAAGTGGTTTGAAACCTATCTATCAACAACATGGATTCAATCCAACAGGGACATCCAAGATGATTGAATTTGCCCTTCAGCAGAAATGTACCCATGACATCCTGTCTCCACAAGTTCCACACCCTGTGTTTCAGGTCAAGAGGAGCCCAGGAGAGTAGGAATTATCTTGCAAGCGGTCTCTGAAGCCTTTTGCCCCTGTGAGAGTCTGCAGCTATGGAGAAGCATTTTCCCTGCTGTGTGAGGGAGGCCTGGGATTGTGGAGAATATGCTCCAGGGCCCCAGGCACTGCCAGCCATTGAGGAAGCAGATGCTGGGCCCTGGCCTCTGCCTTTGTATCCCAGGCTGGGCTTCCTGTCTGGGGATCAGCAGGACTTCAACCGTGAAGCACTTTTACCACCCTGTGGGTTTCTCAGCTCTGACTGCCCCATCCACGGATCCGGATCGCACAGCACTTTGAGAAGAGGCCCAGAGCTGCCTGCCTGCCTGCCCTGGCCCAAAGCCTCAGACCCAGCAGGAGACACCGGCCCCACCAGGAGAGTTGGACGCCTCTAAGGAACCAGGAAGACCGGTGCCCAGGCTGCCCCATTGGACCAAGGGATCCCGCGATTGCCCACACTCTTTCCAGCATTTTGCTGTGCGGGTGCCAGGAGCCTCTGCCTGAGGTTTCCACTCCCATGCACAGGCTTTACCTTGGAAGGCTCTGGACTCCAGGCTGCCTGCCTTTGGCGTGAGAGCACTGGCGTCTCCGTGAACATGCTGCAATGGATGATCCTCTGAGAAGAAACCCTGTTCAAATAGACAATTCTCAGATTAGCAGTCCAGGGAGAAGTTTATGGCTTCTTGGATTTTCGTGAAATTTTCTGTCCCTTGTATAATAAAATCACGGAAACCATCCTTTTCCACGAGTGTGCTTGATTTGGAGATGGGGAAATGAAAGGTGGGTTGGCTGGATGCCAGCATGGGCCCTGTGCAGGTGTCTTTCCTTGGCGGGAAAAGGGATGGATGCTGGGGTCCACACAGGGTTCTCCCCCTTGCCTGTTAATCCTGCCCAGTATCAATGCATGGTAAATGTTCATGACAAGAATTCTTCAGCTCATTTCACTTCTGTCATTGTTCTGGGGCCAAACATTCACAGGACTTCATCCCAGAGTTGTCTCAACTTTTGGACCCCTTCCCTCCATTCCCTATAGTGAACTGCAAAAGTCTTACTTTTACACCTCTGACTCACCACAGGCAGGTGTGTTACTGTCTCAGATTCAAAAGGCATGTTTGCAGGAAAGGCAAAGCACGCTAAGCAAAGTATGTTCCCCGAGAAACTGATGACCCAGATCAGTTGTAGATATGCGCATATGCCTTCAAGGAAGGCCTTCAATTTTCAGCTTTGGGTTTTCGAAACAATTGTATTCATTTTTTTTTTTTAAGAGTTGAACACTACAAACACAACCAGGAAGAACCAGATGTGAAGGACAGTCCCAAATTTAATACTTTATTTCCCACACAGCTTTAACGGCATCAATTGCAAAGTACGTTATTGAAATTTTGGTGAAATATGAAATTTTGGTGCAATTGAAATATCCCTTGAATTCACACCCCGGCAGTCCTCTATAATCCAACTTGCAAACTGTCACTAATAGAATCAGGAGTAGAGGTCTGCCGTTTTTTCCCCGTTCCTCTTCAGCATTTTGAAAGAAGATTGAGAGTAGACAGCCACGCTCCTTCTAATATTCCATAGAATTCACTGATGAAACTGCTATGCCCCCAACTTTTACTTATTAGTGTTTCCTCCCACCCCACCCCCGCACCCCGCCCCCGCCCCGTGATGGACAGTTAACCCAGGTGGGGCCTCAGACAAATGCTCTCTACCACTCACGTGTATCCCCAGCCTCACCTTGTGTTTGCTTCCTGATTTAATGGCAATCAAGTGGTAGATTTGTTCAGGTGTTCTTGTTGATTCAGTGTTGGTAGCCCTCTTTACTGTTAGCATTCATTCAACTTGATGGGATTGGGACATGCCAATGACTAAGACCCTTCTGGCGGTGTCTAGTAATCATGGGCATGTGGGATAGCAACTGAAGTGCAGACCCTCCCTAAAGTTGGGCAGCATCATCCAATAGGATGGTGGCTTGCTTGGAATCAATGTTGAAAGAACAAGGAAGCAGCAGCAGATGCCAGTGCTTCTCTTCTTGATGGCTGCTGCCATCACTTGAGGATATCTGACTCTTGCTTCTTCACTCCTGCAAAGTGGACTGTGCCAGGGATTGTCCAGGGAGTTTCCAGAAGCCTGGGGTAGTAATGAATTCATCACTTTATTTATTTATTTATGTATTCATGTATTTGTTTGTCTATTTATTTGTTTGTTTATTTGTTTGTTTGTTTGTTTATTTGTTTGTTTGTTCATTTATTTATTGAATTATTTATTCACTCCACCAGGGTGTAATGGCGCTTTCCAATGGCCAACTTGATGAGATTAAGAGATGCAGAGGATCAAGGGGCTCATGGGTGTGTCAGTGAGGGTGTGCCTGGACAGGATTGGCATGTGGGATAGCCAATGGAAACAAAGACCCTCCCTAAGCATGGGCAGCACCATCCAGTAAGATGATGGCTTGGATAGAATAAAAGTGGGAAGACCAAGCAAAGCAGCAGCAGATGCAAGCGGATTCCTCTTGAACAGTTCCTGATCGCTGCTGTGATTGAATGTCGGACTCTTGCTTCTTCTCTCTCCCAAAGCAGGCTGTGCCAGCGATTCTCCAGAAGCCTTTGGCCTACTACCAGGGGAGCGCCCTGATCTCTCTTGTTCTGGGGATTTATCTGCTTGTTCTTCCAGCTCTCCAGCCTACAGACTGCCATTTTGGACTATCCAGCTTCTGGTGCGTAAGCCAACCCAGTGAGTCTCCTTTTCATCACCAAACTTCCTGTTGATTCTGTTCCTCTCGAGAACCCTAATGCAGAGGGATTGAGCCCAAACTGCTTCACCACGGGGCCACATCCTCAGCATTTTTTTTTAGCTAGCTCAATTGCTGAGGCTGGCTTTGAACTTGCAATCCTCCAGCCTCAGCCTCCTCCAAGGCGAACTCACAGTCTCTCTCCATCTCTCCCTCTCTATTACTCCCTCTTCTCTCACTTTCCCTCCTTGGAGACCAGGGTAGTCAGGTGTGGGTCATGGCCACCAGTGGTGGGGATCCCGGGAATTTAGAAAGTGGTTTGAAACCTATCTATCAACAACATGGATTCAATCCAACAGGGACATCCAAGATGATTGAATTTGCCCTTCAGCAGAAATGTACCCATGACATCCTGTCTCCACAAGTTCCACACCCTGTGTTTCAGGTCAAGAGGAGCCCAGGAGAGTAGGAATTATCTTGCAAGCGGTCTCTGAAGCCTTTTCCCCCTGTGAGAGTCTGCAGCTATGGAGAAGCATTTTCCGTGCTGTGTGAGGGAGGCCTGGGATTGTGGAGAATATGCTCCAGGGCCCCAGGCACTGCCAGCCGTTGAGGAAGCAGATGCTGGGCCCTGGCCTCTGCCTTTGTATCCCAGGCTGGGCTTCCTGTCTGGGGATCAGCAGGACTTCAACCGTGAAGCACTTTTACCACCCTGTGGGTTTCTCAGCTCTGACTGCCCCATCCACGGATCCGGATCGCACAGCACTTTGAGAAGAGGCCCAGAGCTGCCTGCCTGCCTGCCCTGGCCCAAAGCCTCAGACCCAGCAGGAGACACCGGCCCCACCAGGAGAGTTGGACGCCTCTAAGGAACCAGGAAGACCGGTGCCCAGGCTGCCCCATTGGACCAAGGGATCCCGCGATTGCCCACACTCTTCCCAGCATTTTGCTGTGCGGGTGCCAGGAGCCTCTGCCTGAGGTTTCCACTCCCATGCACAGGCTTTACGTTGGAAGGCTCTGGACTCCAGGCTGCCTGCCTTTGGCGTGAGAGCACTGGCGTCTCCGTGAACATGCTGCAATGGATGATCCTCTGAGAAGAAACCCTGTTCAAATAGACAATTCTCAGATTAGCAGTCCAGGGAGAAGTTTATGGCTTCTTGGATTTTCATGAAATTTTCTGTCCCTTGTATAATAAAATCACGGAAACCATCCTTTTCCACGAGTGTGCTTGATTTGGAGATGGGGAAATGAAAGGTGGGTTGGCTGGATGCCAGCATGGGCCCTGTGCAGGTGTCTTTCCTTGGCGGGAAAAGGGATGGATGCTGGGGTCCACACAGGGTTCTCCCCCTTGCCTGTTAATCCTGCCCAGTATCAATGCATGGTAAATGTTCATGACAAGAATTCTTCAGCTCATTTCACTTCTGTCATTGTTCTGGGGCCAAACATTCACAGGACTTCGTCCCAGAGTTGTCTCAACTTTTGGACCCCTTCCCTCCATTCCCTATAGTGAACTGCAAAAGTCTTACTTTTACACCTCTGACTCACCACAGGCAGGTGTGTTACTGTCTCAGATTCAAAAGGCATGTTTGCAGGAAAGGCAAAGCACGCTAAGCAAAGTATGTTCCCCGAGAAACTGATGACCCAGATCAGTTGTAGATATGCGCATATGCCTTCAAGGAAGGCCTTCAATTTTCAGCTTTGGGTTTTCGAAACAATTGTATTCATTTTTTTTTTAAGAGTTGAACACTACAAACACAACCAGGAAGAACCAGATGTGAAGGACAGTCCCAAATTTAATACTTTATTTCCCACACAGCTTTAACGGCATCAATTGCAAAGTACGTTATTGAAATTTTGGTGAAATATGAAATTTTGGTGCAATTGAAATATCCCTTGAATTCACACCCCGGCAGTCCTCTATAATCCAACTTGCAAACTGTCACTAATAGAATCAGGAGTAGAGGTCTGCCGTTTTTTCCCCGTTCCTCTTCAGCATTTTGAAAGAAGATTGAGAGTAGACAGCCACGCTCCTTCTAATATTCCACAGAATTCACTGATGAAACTGCTATGCCCCGAACTTTTACTTATTAGTGTTTCCTCCCACCCCCACCCCCGCACCCCGCCCCCGCCCAGTGATGGACAGTTAACCCAGGTGGGGCCTCAGACAAATGCTCTCTACCACTCACGTCTATCCCCAGCCTCACCTTGTGTTTGCTTCCTGATTTAATGGCAATCAAGTGGTAGATTTGTTCAGGTGTTCTTGTTGATTCAGTGTTGGTAGCCCTCTTTACTGTTAGCATTCATTCAACTTGATGGGATTGGGACATGCCAATGACTAAGACCCTTCTGGCGGTGTCTAGTAAACATGGGCATGTGGGATAGCAACTGAAGTGCAGACCCTCCCTAAAGTTGGGCAGCATCATCCAATAGGATGGTGGCTTGCTTGGAATCAATGTTGAAAGAACAAGGAAGCAGCAGCAGATGCCAGTGCTTCTCTTCTTGATGGCTGCTGCCATCACTTGAGGATATCTGACTCTTGCTTCTTCACTCCTGCAAAGTGGACTGTGCCAGGGATTGTCCAGGGAGTTTCCAGAAGCCTGGGGTAGTAATGAATTCATCACTTTATTTATTTATTTATGTATTCATGTATTTGTTTGTCTATTTATTTGTTTGTTTATTTGTTTGTTTGTTTGTTTATTTGTTTGTTTGTTCATTTATTTATTGAATTATTTATTCACTCACCAGGGTGTAATGGCGCTTTCCAATGGCCAACTTGATGAGATTAAGAGATGCAGAGGATCAAGGGGCTCATGGGTGTGTCAGTGAGGGTGTGCCTGGACAGGATTGGCATGTGGGATAGCCAATGGAAACAAAGACCCTCCCTAAGCATGGGCAGCACCATCCAGTAAGATGATGGCTTGGATAGAATAAAAGTGGGAAGACCAAGCAAAGCAGCAGCAGATGCAAGCGGATTCCTCTTGAACAGTTCCTGATCGCTGCTGTGATTGAATGTCGGACTCTTGCTTCTTCTCTCTCCCAAAGCAGGCTGTGCCAGCGATTCTCCAGAAGCCTTTGGCCTACTACGAGGGGAGCGCCCTGATCTCTCTTGTTCTGGGGATTTATCTGCTTGTTCTTCCAGCTCTCCAGCCTACAGACTGCCATTTTGGACTATCCAGCTTCTGGTGCGTAAGCCAACCCAGTGAGTCTCCTTTTCATCACCAAACTTCCTGTTGATTCTGTTCCTCTCGAGAACCTAATGCAGAGGGATTGAGCCCAAACTGCTTCACCACGGGGCCACATCCTCAGCATTTTTTTTAGCTAGCTCAATTGCTGAGGCTGGCTTTGAACTTGCAATCCTCCAGCCTCAGCCTCCTCCAAGGCGAACTCACAGTCTCTCTCCATCTCTCCCTCTCTATTACTCCCTCTTCTCTCACTTTCCCCTCCTTGGAGACCAGGGTAGTCAGGTGTGGGTCATGGCCACCAGTGGTGGGGATCCCGGGAATTTAGAAAGTGGTTTGAAACCTATCTATCAACAACATGGATTCAATCCAACAGGGACATCCAAGATGATTGAATTTGCCCTTCAGCAGAAATGTACCCCTGACATCCTGTCTCCACAAGTTCCACACCCTGTGTTTCAGGTCAAGAGGAGCCCAGGAGAGTAGGAATTATCTTGCAAGCGGTCTCTGAAGCCTTTTCCCTCTGTGAGAGTCTGCAGCTATGGAGAAACATTTTCCCTGCTGTGTGAGGGAGGCCTGGGATTGTGGAGAATATGCTCCAGGGCCCCAGGCACTGCCAGCCGTTGAGGAAGCAGATGCTGGGCCCTGGCCTCTGCCTTTGTATCCCAGGCTGGGCTTCCTGTCTGGGGATCAGCAGGACTTCAACCGTGAAGCACTTTTACCACCCTGTGGGTTTCTCAGCTCTGACTGCCCCATCCACGGATCCGGATCGCACAGCACTTTGAGAAGAGGCCCAGAGCTGCCTGCCTGCCCTGCCCTGGCCCAAAGCCTCAGACCCAGCAGGAGACACCGGCCCCACCAGGAGAGTTGGACGCCTCTAAGGAACCAGGAAGACCGGTGCCCAGGCTGCCCCATTGGACCAAGGGATCCCGCGATTGCCCACACTCTTTCCAGCATTTTGCTGTGCGGGTGCCAGGAGCCTCTGCCTGAGGTTTCCACTCCCATGCACAGGCTTTACGTTGGAAGGCTCTGGACTCCAGGCTGCCTGCCTTTGGCGTGAGAGAACTGGCGTCTCCGTGAACATGCTGCAATGGATGATCCTCTGAGAAGAAACCCTGTTCAAATAGACAATTCTCAGATTAGCCGTCCAGGGAGAAGTTTATGGCTTGTTGATTTTCGTGAAATTTTCTGTCCCTTGTATAATAAAATCACGGAAACCATCCTTTTCCACGAGTGTGCTTGATTTGGAGATGGGGAAATGAAAGGTGGGTTGGCTGGATGCCAGCATGGGCCCTGTGCAGGTGTCTTTCCTTGGCGGGAAAAGGGATGGATGCTGGGGTCCACACAGGGTTCTCCCCCTTGCCTGTTAATCCTGCCCAGTATCAATGCATGGTAAATGTTCATGACAAGAATTCTTCAGCTCATTTCACTTCTGTCATTGTTCTGGGGCCAAACATTCACAGGACTTCGTCCCAGAGTTGTCTCAACTTTTGGACCCCTTCCCTCCATTCCCTATAGTGAACTGCAAAAGTCTTACTTTTACACCTCTGACTCACCACAGGCAGGTTTGTTACTGTCTCAGATTCAAAAGGCATGTTTGCAGGAAAGGCAAAGCACGCTAAGCAAAGTATGTTCCCCGAGAAACTGATGACCCAGATCAGTTGTAGATATGCGCATATGCCTTCAAGGAAGGCCTTCAATTTTCAGCTTTGGGTTTTCGAAACAATTGTATTCATTTTTTTTTTAAGAGTTGAACACTACAAACACAACCAGGAAGAACCAGATGTGAAGGACAGTCCCAAATTTAATACTTTATTTCCCACACAGCTTTAACGGCATCAATTGCAAAGTACGTTATTGAAATTTTGGTGAAATATGAAATTTTGGTGCAATTGAAATATCCCTTGAATTCACACCCCGGCAGTCCTCTATAATCCAACTTGCAAACTGTCACTAATAGAATCAGGAGAAGAGGTCTGCCGTTTTTTCCCCGTTCCTCTTCAGCATTTTGAAAGAAGATTGAGAGTAGACAGCCACGCTCCTTCTAATATTCCATAGAATTCACTGATGAAACTACTATGCCCCGAACTTTTACTTATTAGTGTTTCCTCCCACCCCCCACCCCCGCACCCCGCCCCCCGCCCCGTGATGGACAGTTAACCCAGGTGGGGCCTCAGACAAATGCTCTCTACCACTCACGTGTATCCCCAGCCTCACCTTGTGTTTGCTTCCTGATTTAATGGCAATCAAGTGGTAGATTTGTTCAGGTGTTCTTGTTGATTCAGTGTTGGTAGCCCCTCTTTACTGTTAGCATTCATTCAACTTGATGGGATTGGGACATGCCAATGACTAAGACCCTTCTGGCGGTGTCTAGTAATCATGGCCTGTGGGATAGCAACTGAAGTGCAGACCCTCCCTAAAGTTGGGCAGCATCATCCAATAGGATGGTGGCTTGCTTGGAATCAATGTTGAAAGAACAAGGAAGCAGCAGCAGATGCCAGTGCTTCTCTTCTTGATGGCTGCTGCCATCACTTGAGGATATCTGACTCTTGCTTCTTCACTCCTGCAAAGTGGACTGTGCCAGGGATTGTCCAGGGAGTTTCCAGAAGCCTGGGGTAGTAATGAATTCATCACTTTATTTATTTATTTATGTATTCATGTATTTGTTTGTCTATTTATTTGTTTGTTTATTTGTTTGTTTGTTTGTTTATTTGTTTGTTTGTTCATTTATTTATTGAATTATTTATTCACTCCACCAGGGTGTAATGGCGCTTTCCAATGGCCAACTTGATGAGATTAAGAGATGCAGAGGATCAAGGGGCTCATGGGTGTGTCAGTGAGGGTGTGCCTGGACAGGATTGGCATGTGGGATAGCCAATGGAAACAAAGACCCTCCCTAAGCATGGGCAGCACCATCCAGTAAGATGATGGCTTGGATAGAATAAAAGTGGGAAGACCAAGCAAAGCAGCAGCAGATGCAAGCGGATTCCTCTTGAACAGTTCCCTGATCGCTGCTGTGATTGAATGTCGGACTCTTGCTTCTTCTCTCTCCCAAAGCAGGCTGTGCCAGCGATTCTCCAGAAGCCTTTGGCCTACTACCAGGGGAGCGCCCTGATCTCTCTTGTTCTGGGGATTTATCTGCTTGTTCTTCCAGCTCTCCAGCCTACAGACTGCCATTTTGGACTATCCAGCTTCTGGTGCGTAAGCCAACCCAGTGAGTCTCCTTTTCATCACCAAACTTCCTGTTGATTCTGTTCCTCTCGAGAACCCTAATGCAGAGGGATTGAGCCCAAACTGCTTCACCACGGGGCCACATCCTCAGCATTTTTTTTTAGCTAGCTCAATTGCTGAGGCTGGCTTTGAACTTGCAATCCTCCAGCCTCAGCCTCCTCCAAGGCGAACTCACAGTCTCTCTCCATCTCTCCCTCTCTATTACTCCCTCTTCTCTCACTTTCCTCCTTGGAGACCAGGGTAGTCAGGTGTGGGTCATGGCCACCAGTGGTGGGGATCCCGGGAATTTAGAAAGTGGTTTGAAACCTATCTATCAACAACATGGATTCAATCCAACAGGGACATCCAAGATGATTGAATTTGCCCTTCAGCAGAAATGTACCCCTGACATCCTGTCTCCGCAAGTTCCACACCCTGTGTTTCAGGTCAAGAGGAGCCCAGGAGAGTAGGAATTATCTTGCAAGCGGTCTCTGAAGCCTTTTCCCCCTGTGAGAGTCTGCAGCTATGGAGAAGCATTTTCCCTGCTGTGTGAGGGAGGCCTGGGATTGTGGAGAATATGCTCCAGGGCCCCAGGCACTGCCAGCCGTTGAGGAAGCAGATGCTGGGCCCTGGCCTCTGCCTTTGTATCCCAGGCTGGGCTTCCTGTCTGGGGATCAGCAGGACTTCAACCGTGAAGCACTTTTACCACCCTGTGGGTTTCTCAGCTCTGACTGCCCCATCCACGGATCCGGATCGCACAGCACTTTGAGAAGAGGCCCAGAGCTGCCTGCCTGCCTGCCCTGGCCCAAAGCCTCAGACCCAGCAGGAGACACCGGCCCCACCAGGAGAGTTGGACGCCTCTAAGGAACCAGGAAGACCGGTGCCCAGGCTGCCCCATTGGACCAAGGGATCCCGCGATTGCCCACACTCTTTCCAGCATTTTGCTGTGCGGGTGCCAGGAGCCTCTGCCTGAGGTTTCCACTCCCATGCACAGGCTTTACCTTGGAAGGGCTCTGGACTCCAGGCTGCCTGCCTTTGGCGTGAGAGCACTGGCGTCTCCGTGAACATGCTGCAATGGATGATCCTCTGAGAAGAAACCCTGTTCAAATAGACAATTCTCAGATTAGCAGTCCAGGGAGAAGTTTATGGCTTCTTGGATTTTCGTGAAATTTTCTGTCCCTTGTATAATAAAATCACGGAAACCATCCTTTTCCACGAGTGTGCTTGATTTGGAGATGGGGAAATGAAAGGTGGGTTGGCTGGATGCCAGCATGGGCCCTGTGCAGGTGTCTTTCCTTGGCGGGAAAAGGGATGGATGCTGGGGTCCACACAGGGTTCTCCCCCTTGCCTGTTAATCCTGCCCAGTATCAATGCATGGTAAATGTTCATGACAAGAATTCTTCAGCTCATTTCACTTCTGTCATTGTTCTGGGGCCAAACATTCACAGGACTTCGTCCCAGAGTTGTCTCAACTTTTGGACCCCTTCCCTCCATTCCCTATAGTGAACTGCAAAAGTCTTACTTTTACACCTCTGACTCACCACAGGCAGGTGTGTTACTGTCTCAGATTCAAAAGGCATGTTTGCAGGAAAGGCAAAGCACGCTAAGCAAAGTATGTTCCCCGAGAAACTGATGACCCAGATCAGTTGTAGATATGCGCATATGCCTTCAAGGAAGGCCTTCAATTTTCAGCTTTGGGTTTTCGAAACAATTGTATTCATTTTTTTTTTTTAAGAGTTGAACACTACAAACACAACAGGAAGAACCAGATGTGAAGGACAGTCCCAAATTTAATACTTTATTTCCCACACAGCTTTAACGGCATCAATTGCAAAGTACGTTATTGAAATTTTGGTGAAATATGAAATTTTGGTGCAATTGAAATATCCCTTGAATTCACACCCCGGCAGTCCTCTATAATCCAACTTGCAAACTGTCACTAATAGAATCAGGAGTAGAGGTCTGCCGTTTTTTCCCCGTTCCTCTTCAGCATTTTGAAAGAAGATTGAGAGTAGACAGCCACGCTCCTTCTAATATTCCATAGAATTCACTGATGAAACTGCTATGCCCCGAACTTTTACTTATTAGTGTTTCCTCCCACCCCCACCCCCGCACCCCGCCCCCGCCCCGTGATGGACAGTTAACCCAGGTGGGGCCTCAGAAAATGCTCTCTACCACTCACGTGTATCCCCAGCCTCACCTTGTGTTTGCTTCCTGATTTAATGGCAATCAAGTGGTAGATTTGTTCAGGTGTTCTTGTTGATTCAGTGTTGGTAGCCCTCTTTACTGTTAGCATTCATTCAACTTGATGGGATTGGGACATGCCAATGACTAAGACCCTTCTGGCGGTGTCTAGTAATCATGGGCATGTGGGATAGCAACTGAAGTGCAGACCCTCCCTAAAGTTGGGCAGCATCATCCAATAGGATGGTGGCTTGCTTGGAATCAATGTTGAAAGAACAAGGAAGCAGCAGCAGATGCCAGTGCTTCTCTTCTTGATGGCTGCTGCCATCACTTGAGGATATCTGACTCTTGCTTCTTCACTCCTGCAAAGTGGACTGTGCCAGGGATTGTCCAGGGAGTTTCCAGAAGCCTGGGGTAGTAATGAATTCATCACTTTATTTATTTATTTATGTATTCATGTATTTGTTTGTCTATTTATTTGTTTGTTTATTTGTTTGTTTGTTTGTTTATTTGTTTGTTTGTTCATTTATTTATTGAATTATTTATTCACTCCACCAGGGTGTAATGGCGCTTTCCAATGGCCAACTTGATGAGATTAAGAGATGCAGAGGATCAAGGGGCTCATGGGTGTGTCAGTGAGGGTGTGCCTGGACAGGATTGGCATGTGGGATAGCCAATGGAAACAAAGACCCTCCCTAAGCATGGGCAGCACCATCCAATAAGATGATGGCTTGGATAGAATAAAAGTGGCAAGACCAAGCAAAGCAGCAGCAGATGCAAGCGGATTCCTCTTGAACAGTTCCTGATCGCTGCTGTGATTGAATGTCTTACTCTTGCTTCTTCTCTCTCCCAAACCAGGCTGTGCCAGCGATTCTCCAGAAGCCTTTGGCCTACTACCAGGGGAGCGCCCTGATCTCTCTTGTTCTGGGATTTATCTGCTTGTTCTTCCAGCTCTCCAGCCTACAGACTGCCATTTTGGACTATCCAGCTTCTGGTGCGTAAGCCAACCCAGTGAGTCTCCTTTTCATCACCAAACTTCCTGTTGATTCTGTTCCTCTCGAGAACCCTAATGCAGAGGGATTGAGCCCAAACTGCTTCACCACGGGGCCACATCCTCAGCATTTTTTTTTAGCTAGCTCAATTGCTGAGGCTGGCTTTGAACTTGCAATCCTCCAGCCTCAGCCTCTCCAAGGCGAACTCACAGTCTCTCTCCATCTCTCCCTCTCTATTACTCCCTCTTATCTCACTTTCCCTCCTTGGAGACCAGGGTAGTCAGGTGTGGGTCATGGCCACCAGTGGTGGGGATCCCGGGAATTTAGAAAGTGGTTTGAAACCTATCTATCAACAACATGGATTCAATCCAACAGGGACATCCAAGATGATTGAATTTGCCCTTCAGCAGAAATGTACCCATGACATCCTGTCTCCATAAGTTCCACACCCTGTGTTTCAGGTCAAGAGGAGCCCAGGAGAGTAGGAATTATCTTGCAAGCGGTCTCTGAAGCCTTTTGCCCCTGTGAGAGTCTGCAGCTATGGAGAAGCATTTTCCCTGCTGTGTGAGGGAGGCCTGGGATTGTGGAGAATATGCTCCAGGGCCCCAGGCACTGCCAGCCGTTGAGGAAGCAGATGCTGGGCCCTGGCCTCTGCCTTTGTATCCCAGGCTGGGCTTCCTGTCTGGGGATCAGCAGGACTTCAACCGTGAAGCACTTTTACCACCCTGTGGGTTTCTCAGCTCTGACTGCCCCATCCACGGATCCGGATCGCACAGCACTTTGAGAAGAGGCCCAGAGCTGCCTGCCTGCCTGCCCTGGCCCAAAGCCTCAGACCCAGCAGGAGACACCGGCCCCACCAGGAGAGTTGGACGCCTCTAAGGAACCAGGAAGACCGGTGCCCAGGCTGCCCCATTGGACCAAGGGATCCCGCGATTGCCCACACTCTTTCCAGCATTTTGCTGTGCGGGTGCCAGGAGCCTCTGCCTGAGGTTTCCACTCCCATGCACAGGCTTTACGTTGGAAGGCTCTGGACTCCAGGCTGCCTGCCTTTGGCGTGAGAGCACTGGCGTCTCCGTGAACATGCTGCAATGGATGATCCTCTGAGAAGAAACCCTGTTCAAATAGACAATTCTCAGATTAGCAGTCCAGGGAGAAGTTTATGGCTTCTTGGATTTTCGTGAAATTTTCTGTCCCTTGTATAATAAAATCACGGAAACCATCCTTTTCCACGAGTGTGCTTGATTTGGAGATGGGGAAATGAAAGGTGGGTTGGCTGGATGCCAGCATGGGCCCTGTGCAGGTGTCTTTCCTTGGCGGGAAAAGGGATGGATGCTGGGGTCCACACAGGGTTCTCCCCCTTGCCTGTTAATCCTGCCCAGTATCAATGCATGGTAAATGTTCATGACAAGAATTCTTCAGCTCATTTCACTTCTGTCATTGTTCTGGGGCCAAACATTCACAGGACTTCGTCCCAGAGTTGTCTCAACTTTTGGACCCCTTCCCTCCATTCCCTATAGTGAACTGCAAAAGTCTTACTTTTACACCTCTGACTCACCACAGGCAGGTGTGTTACTGTCTCAGATTCAAAAGGCATGTTTGCAGGAAAGGCAAAGCACGCTAAGCAAAGTATGTTCCCCGAGAAACTGATGACCCAGATCAGTTGTAGATATGCGCATATGCCTTCAAGGAAGGCCTTCAATTTTCAGCTTTGGGTTTTCGAAACAATTGTATTCATTTTTTTTTTTTTAAGAGTTGAACACTACAAACACAACCAGGATGAACCAGATGTGAAGGACAGTCCCAAATTTAATACTTTATTTCCCACACAGCTTTAATGGCATCAATTGCAAGTACGTTATTGAAATTTTGGTGAAATATGAAATTTTGGTGCAATTGAAATATCCCTTGAATTCACACCCCGGCAGTCCTCTATAATCCAACTTGCAAACTGTCACTAATAGAATCAGGAGTAGAGGTCTGCCGTTTTTTCCCCATTCCTCTTCAGCATTTTGAAAGAAGATTGAGAGTAGACAGCCAAGCTCCTTCTAATATTCCATAGAATTCACTGATGAAACTGCTATGCCCCGAACTTTTACTTATTAGTGTTTCCTCCACCCCCACCCCCGCACCCCGCCCCCGCCCCGTGATGGACAGTTAACCCAGGTGGGGCCTCAGACAAATGCTCTCTACCACTCACGTGTATCCCCAGCCTCACCTTGTGTTTGCTTCCTGATTTAATGGCAATCATGTGGTAGATTTGTTCAGGTGTTCTTGTTGATTCAGTGTTGTAGCCCTCTTTACTGTTAGCATTCATTCAACTTGATGGGATTGGGACATGCCAATGACTAAGACCCTTCTGGCGGTGTCTAGTAATCATGGGCATGTGGGATAGCAACTGAAGTGCAGGCCCTCCCTAAAGTTGGGCAGCATCATCCAATAGGATGGTGGCTTGCTTGGAATCAATGTTGAAAGAACAAGGAAGCAGCAGCAGATGCCAGTGCTTCTCTTCTTGATGGCTGCTGCCATCACTTGAGGATATCTGACTCTTGCTTCTTCACTCCTGCAAAGTGGACTGTGCCAGGGATTGTCCAGGGAGTTTCCAGAAGCCTGGGGTAGTAATGAATTCATCACTTTATTTATTTATTTATGTATTCATGTATTTGTTTGTCTATTTATTTGTTTGTTTGTTTGTTTGTTTGTTTGTTTATTTGTTTGTTTGTTCATTTATTTATTGAATTATTTATTCACTCCACCAGGGTGTAATGGCGCTTTCCAATGGCCAACTTGATGAGATTAAGAGATGCAGAGGATCAAGGGGCTCATGGGTGTGTCAGTGAGGGTGTGCCTGGACAGGATTGGCATGTGGGATAGCCAATGGAAACAAAGACCCTCCCTAAGCATGGGCAGCACCATCCAGTAAGATGATGGCTTGGATAGAATAAAAGTGGGAAGACCAAGCAAAGCAGCAGCAGATGCAAGCGGATTCCTCTTGAACAGTTCCTGATCGCTGCTGTGATTGAATGTCGGACTCTTGCTTCTTCTCTCTCCCAAAGCAGGCTGTGCCAGCGATTCTCCAGAAGCCTTTGGCCTACTACCAGGGGAGCGCCCTGATCTCTCTTGTTCTGGGGATTTATCTGCTTGTTCTTCCAGCTCTCCAGCCTACAGACTGCCATTTTGGACTATCCAGCTTCTGGTGCGTAAGCCAACCCAGTGAGTCTCCTTTTCATCACCAACTTCCTGTTGATTCTGTTCCTCTCGAGAACCCTAATGCAGAGGGATTGAGCCCAAACTGCTTCACCACGGGGCCACATCCTCAGCATTTTTTTTTAGCTAGCTCAATTGCTGAGGCTGGCTTTGAACTTGCAATCCTCCAGCCTCAGCCTCCTCCAAGGCGAACTCACAGTCTCTCTCCATCTCTCCCTCTCTATTACTCCCTCTTCTCTCACTTTCCCTCCTTGGAGACCAGGGAAGTCAGGTGTGGGTCATGGCCACCAGTGGTGGGGATCCCGGGAATTTAGAAAGTGGTTTGAAACCTATCTATCAACAACATGGATTCAATCCAACAGGGACATCCAAGATGATTGAATTTGCCCTTCAGCAGAAATGTACCCATGACATCCTGTCTCCATAAGTTCCACACCCTGTGTTTCAGGTCAAGAGGAGCCCAGGAGAGTAGGAATTATCTTGCAAGCGGTCTCTGAAGCCTTTTCCCTCTGTGAGAGTCTGCAGCTATGGAGAAGCATTTTCCCTGCTGTGTGAGGGAGGCCTGGGATTGTGGAGAATATGCTCCAGGGCCCCAGGCACTGCCAGCCGTTGAGGAAGCAGATGCTGGGCCCTGGCCTCTGCCTTTGTATCCCAGGCTGGGCTTCCTGTCTGGGGATCAGCAGGACTTCAACCGTGAAGCACTTTTACCACCCTGTGGGTTTCTCAGCTCTGACTGCCCCATCCACGGATCCGGATCGCACAGCACTTTGAGAAGAGGCCCAGAGCTGCCTGCCTGCCTGCCTGGCCCAAAGCCTCAGACCCAGCAGGAGACACCGGCCCCACCAGGAGAGTTGGACGCCTCTAAGGAACCAGGAAGACCGGTGCCCAGGCTGCCCCATTGGACCAAGGGATCCCGCGATTGCCCACACTCTTTCCAGCATTTTGCTGTGCGGGTGCCAGGAGCTCTGCCTGAGGTTTCCACTCCCATGCACAGGCTTTACGTTGGACGGCTCTGGACTCCAGGCTGCCTGCCTTTGGCGTGAGAGCACTGGCGTCTCCGTGAACATGCTGCAATGGATGATCCTCTGAGAAGAAACCCTGTTCAAATAGACAATTCTCAGATTAGCAGTCCAGGGAGAAGTTTATGGCTTCTTGGATTTTCGTGAAATTTTCTGTCCCTTGTATAATAAAATCACGGAAACCATCCTTTTCCACGAGTGTGCTTGATTTGGAGATGGGGAAATGAAAGGTGGGTTGGCTGGATGCCAGCATGGGCCCTGTGCAGGTGTCTTTCCTTGGCGGGAAAAGGGATGGATGCTGGGGTCCACACAGGGTTCTCCCCCTTGCCTGTTAATCCTGCCCAGTATCAATGCATGGTAAATGTTCATGACAAGAATTCTTCAGCTCATTTCACTTCTGTCATTGTTCTGGGGCCAAATATTCACAGGACTTCGTCCCAGAGTTGTCTCAACTTTTGGACCCCTTCCCTCCATTCCCTATAGTGAACTGCAAAAGTCTTACTTTTACACCTCTGACTCACCACAGGCAGGTGTGTTACTGTCTCAGATTCAAAAGGCATGTTTGCAGGAAAGGCAAAGCACGCTAAGCAAAGTATGTTCCCCGAGAAACTGATGACCCAGATCAGTTGTAGATATGCGCATATGCCTTCAAGGAAGGCCTTCAATTTTCAGCTTTGGGTTTTCGAAACAATTGTATTCATTTTTTTTTTTTAAGAGTTGAACACTACAAACACAACCAGGAAGAACCAGATGTGAAGGACAGTCCCAAATTTAATACTTTATTTCCCACACAGCTTTAACGGCATCAATTGCAAAGTACGTTATTGAAATTTGGTGAAATATGAAATTTTGGTGCAATTGAAATATCCCTTGAATTCACACCCCGGCAGTCCTCTATAATCCAACTTGCAAACTGTCACTAATAGAATCAGGAGTAGAGGTCTGCCGTTTTTTCCCCGTTCCTCTTCAGCATTTTGAAAGAAGATTGAGAGTAGACAGCCACGCTCCTTCTAATATTCCATAGAATTCACTGATGAAACTGCTATGCCCCGAACTTTTACTTATTAGTGTTTCCTCCCACCCCCACCCCCGCACCCCGCCCCCGCCCCGTGATGGACAGTTAACCCAGGTGGGGCCTCAGACAAATGCTCTCTACCACTCACGTGTATCCCCAGCCTCACCTTGTGTTTGCTTCCTGATTTAATGGCAATCAAGTGGTAGATTTGTTCAGGTGTTCTTGTTGATTCAGTGTTGGTAGCCCTCTTTACTGTTAGCATTCATTCAACTTGATGGGATTGGGACATGCCAATGACTAAGACCCTTCTGGCGGTGTCTAGTAATCATGGGCATGTGGGATAGCAACTGAAGTGCAGACCCTCCCTAAAGTTGGGCAGCATCATCCAATAGGATGGTGGCTTGCTTGGAATCAATGTTGAAAGAACAAGGAAGCAGCAGCAGATGCCAGTGCTTCTCTTCTTGATGGCTGCTGCCATCACTTGAGGATATCTGACTCTTGCTTCTTCACTCCTGCAAAGTGGACTGTGCCAGGGATTGTCCAGGGAGTTTCCAGAAGCCTGGGGTAGTAATGAATTCATCACTTTATTTATTTATTTATGTATTCATGTATTTGTTTGTCTATTTATTTGTTTGTTTATTTGTTTGTTTGTTTGTTTATTTGTTTGTTTGTTCATTTATTTATTGAATTATTTATTCACTCCACCAGGGTGTAATGGCGCTTTCCAATGGCCAACTTGATGAGATTAAGAGATGCAGAGGATCAAGGGGCTCATGGGTGTGTCAGTGAGGGTGTGCCTGGACAGGATTGGCATGTGGGATAGCCAATGGAAACAAAGACCCTCCCTAAGCATGGGCAGCACCATCCAATAAGATGATGGCTTGGATAGAATAAAAGTGGCAAGACCAAGCAAAGCAGCAGCAGATGCAAGCGGATTCCTCTTGAACAGTTCCTGATCGCTGCTGTGATTGAATGTCTTACTCTTGCTTCTTCTCTCTCCCAAAGCAGGCTGTGCCAGCGATTCTCCAGAAGCCTTTGGCCTACTACCAGGGGAGCGCCCTGATCTCTCTTGTTCTGGGGATTTATCTGCTTGTTCTTCCAGCTCTCCAGCTACAGACTGCCATTTTGGACTATCCAGCTTCTGGTGCGTAAGCCAACCCAGTGAGTCTCCTTTTCATCACCAAACTTCCTGTTGATTCTGTTCCTCTCGAGAACCCTAATGCAGAGGGATTGAGCCCAAACTGCTTCACCACGGGGCCACATCCTCAGCATTTTTTTTTAGCTAGCTCAATTGCTGAGGCTGGCTTTGAACTTGCAATCCTCCAGCCTCAGCCTCCTCCAAGGCGAACTCACAGTCTCTCTCCATCTCTCCCTCTCTATTACTCCCTCTTCTCTCACTTTCCCTCCTTGGAGACCAGGGTAGTCAGGTGTGGGTCATGGCCACCAGTGGTGGGGATCCCGGGAATTTAGAAAGTGGTTTGAAACCTATCTATCAACAACATGGATTCAATCCAACAGGGACATCCAAGATGATTGAATTTGCCCTTCAGCAGAAATGTACCCATGACATCCTGTCTCCACAAGTTCCACACCCTGTGTTTCAGGTCAAGAGGAGCCCAGGAGAGTAGGAATTATCTTGCAAGCGGTCTCTGAAGCCTTTTCCCCCTGTGAGAGTCTGCAGCTATGGAGAAGCATTTTCCCTGCTGTGTGAGGGAGGCATGGGATTGTGGAGAATATGCTCCAGGGCCCCAGGCACTGCCAGCCATTGAGGAAGCAGATGCTGGGCCCTGGCCTCTGCCTTTGTATCCCAGGCTGGGCTTCCTGTCTGGGGATCAGCAGGACTTCAACCGTGAAGCACTTTTACCACCCTGTGGGTTTCTCAGCTCTGACTGCCCCATCCACGGATCCGGATCGCACAGCACTTTGAGAAGAGGCCCAGAGCTGCCTGCCTGCCTGCCCTGGCCCAAAGCCTCAGACCCAGCAGGAGACACCGGCCCCACCAGGAGAGTTGGACGCCTCTAAGGAACCAGGAAGACCGGTGCCCAGGCTGCCCCATTGGACCAAGGGATCCCGCGATTGCCCACACTCTTTCCAGCATTTTGCTGTGCGGGTGCCAGGAGCCTCTGCCTGAGGTTTCCACTCCCATGCACAGGCTTTACGTTGGAAGGCTCTGGACTCCCAGGCTGCCTGCCTTTGGCGTGAGAGCACTGGTGTCTCCGTGAACATGCTGCAATGGATGATCCTCTGAGAAGAAACCCTGTTCAATAGACATTCTCAGATTAGCAGTCCAGGGAGAAGTTTATGGCTTCTTGGATTTTCGTGAAATTTTCTGTCCCTTGTATAATAAAATCACGGAAACCATCCTTTTCCACGAGTGTGCTTGATTTGGAGATGGGGAAATGAAAGGTGGGTTGGGCTGGATGCCAGCATGGGCCCTGTGCAGGTGTCTTTCCTTGGCGGGAAAAGGGATGGATGCTGGGGTCCACACAGGGTTCTCCCCTTGCCTGTTAATCCTGCCCAGTATCAATGCATGGTAAATGTTCATGACAAGAATTCTTCAGCTCATTTCACTTCTGTCATTGTTCTGGGGCCAAACATTCACAGGACTTCGTCCCAGAGTTGTCTCAACTTTTGGACCCCTTCCCTCCATTCCCTATAGTGAACTGCAAAAGTCTTACTTTTACACCTCTGACTCACCACAGGCAGGTGTGTTACTGTCTCAGATTCAAAAGGCATGTTTGCAGGAAAGGCAAAGCACGCTAAGCAAAGTATGTTCCCCGAGAAACTGATGACCCAGATCAGTTGTAGATATGCGCATATGCCTTCAAGGAAGGCCTTCAATTTTCAGCTTTGGGTTTTCGAAACAATTGTATTCATTTTTTTTTTTTAAGAGTTGAACACTACAAACACAACCAGGATGAACCAGATGTGAAGGACAGTCCCAAATTTAATACTTTATTTCCCACACAGCTTTAATGGCATCAATTGCAAAGTACGTTATTGAAATTTTGGTGAAATATGAAATTTTGGTGCAATTGAAATATCCCTTGAATTCACACCCCGGCAGTCCTCTATAATCCAACTTGCAAACTGTCACTAATAGAATCAGGAGTAGAGGTCTGCCGTTTTTTCCCCATTCCTCTTCAGCATTTTGAAAGAAGATTGAGAGTAGACAGCCACGCTCCTTCTAATATTCCATAGAATTCACTGATGAAACTGCTATGCCCCGAACTTTTACTTATTAGTGTTTCCTCCCACCCCCACCCCCGCACCCCGCCCCCGCCCCGTGATGGACAGTTAACCCAGGTGGGGCCTCAGACAAATGCTCTCTACCACTCACGTGTATCCCCAGCCTCACCTTGTGTTTGCTTCCTGATTTAATGGCAATCATGTGGTAGATTTGTTCAGGTGTTCTTGTTGATTCAGTGTTGGTAGCCCTCTTTACTGTTAGCATTCATTCAACTTGATGGGATTGGGACATGCCAATGACTAAGACCCTTCTGGCGGTGTCTAGTAATCATGGGCATGTGGGGATAGCAACTGAAGTGCAGGCCCTCCCTAAAGTTGGGCAGCATCATCCAATAGGATGGTGGCTTGCTTGGAATCAATGTTGAAAGAACAAGGAAGCAGCAGCAGATGCCAGTGCTTCTCTTCTTGATGGCTGCTGCCATCACTTGAGGATATCTGACTCTTGCTTCTTCACTCCTGCAAAGTGGACTGTGCCAGGGATTGTCCAGGGAGTTTCCAGAAGCCTGGGGTAGTAATGAATTCATCACTTTATTTATTTATTTATGTATTCATGTATTTGTTTGTCTATTTATTTGTTTGTTTATTTGTTTGTTTGTTTGTTTATTTTGTTTGTTTGTTTCATTTATTTATTGAATTATTTATTCACTCCACAGGGTGTAATGGCGCTTTCCAATGGCCAACTTGATGAGATTAAGAGATGCAGAGGATCAAGGGGCTCATGGGTGTGTCAGTGAGGGTGTGCCTGGACAGGATTGGCATGTGGGATAGCCAATGGAAACAAAGACCCTCCCTAAGCATGGGCAGCACCATCCAGTAAGATGATGGCTTGGATAGAATAAAGTGGGAAGACCAAGCAAAGCAGCAGCAGATGCAAGCGATTCCTCTTGAACAGTTCCTGATCGCTGCTGTGATTGAATGTCGGACTCTTGCTTCTTCTCTCTCCCAAAGCAGGCTGTGCCAGCGATTCTCCAGAAGCCTTTGGCCTACTACCAGGGGAGCGCCCTGATCTCTCTTGTTCTGGGGATTTATCTGCTTGTTCTTCCAGCTCTCCAGCCTACAGACTGCCATTTTGGACTATCCAGCTTCTGGTGCGTAAGCCAACCCAGTGAGTCTCCTTTTCATCACCAAACTTCCTGTTGATTCTGTTCCTCTCGAGAACCCTAATGCAGAGGGATTGAGCCCAAACTGCTTCACCACGGGGCCACATCCTCAGCATTTTTTTTAGCTAGCTCAATTGCTGAGGCTGGCTTTGAACTTGCAATCTCCAGCCTCAGCCTCCTCCAAGGCGAACTCACAGTCTCTCTCCATCTCTCCCTCTCTATTACTCCCTCTTCTCTCACCTTTCCCTCCTTGGAGACCAGGGTAGTCAGGTGTGGGTCATGGCCACCAGTGGTGGGGATCCCAGGGAATTTAGAAAGTGGTTTGAAACCTATCTATCAACAACATGGATTCAATCCAACAGGGACATCCAAGATGATTGAATTTGCCCTTCAGCAGAAATGTACCCCTGACATCCTGTCTCCGCAAGTTCCACACCCTGTGTTTCAGGTCAAGAGGAGCCCAGGAGAGTAGGAATTATCTTGCAAGCGGTCTCTGAAGCCTTTTCCCCCTGTGAGAGTCTGCAGCTATGGAGAAGCATTTTCCCTGCTGTGTGAGGGAGGCCTGGGATTGTGGAGAATATGCTCCAGGGCCCCAGGCACTGCCAGCCGTTGAGGAAGCAGATGCTGGGCCCTGGCCTCTGCCTTTGTATCCAGGCTGGGCTTCCTGTCTGGGGATCAGCAGGACTTCAACCGTGAAGCACTTTTACCACCCTGTGGGTTTCTCAGCTCTGACTGCCCCATCCACGGATCCGGATCGCACAGCACTTTGAGAAGAGGCCCAGAGCTGCCTGCCTGCCTGCCCTGGCCCAAAGCCTCAGACCCAGCAGGAGACACCGGCCCCACCAGGAGAGTTGGACGCCTCTAAGGAACCAGGAAGACCGGTGCCCAGGCTGCCCCATTGGACCAAGGGATCCCGCGATTGCCCACACTCTTTCCAGCATTTTGCTGTGCGGGTGCCAGGAGCCTCTGCCTGAGGTTTCCACTCCCATGCACAGGCTTTACCTTGGAAGGCTCTGGACTCCAGGCTGCCTGCCTTTGGCGTGAGAGCACTGGCGTCTCCGTGAACATGCTGCAATGGATGATCCTCTGAGAAGAAACCCTGTTCAAATAGACAATTCTCAGATTAGCAGTCCAGGGGAGAAGTTTATGGCTTCTTGGATTTTCGTGAAATTTTCTGTCCCTTGTATAATAAAATCACGGAAACCATCCTTTTCCACGAGTGTGCTTGATTTGGAGATGGGGAAATGAAAGGTGGGTTGGCTGGATGCCAGCATGGGCCCTGTGCAGGTGTCTTTCCTTGGCGGGAAAAGGGATGGATGCTGGGGTCCACACAGGGTTCTCCCCCCTTGCCTGTTAATCCTGCCCAGTATCAATGCATGGTAAATGTTCATGACAAGAATTCTTCAGCTCATTTCACTTCTGTCATTGTTCTGGGGCCAAACATTCACAGGACTTCGTCCCAGAGTTGTCTCAACTTTTGGACCCCTTCCCTCCATTCCCTATAGTGAACTGCAAAAGTCTTACTTTTACACCTCTGACTCACCACAGGCAGGTGTGTTACTGTCTCAGATTCAAAAGGCATGTTTGCAGGAAAGGCAAAGCACGCTAAGCAAAGTATGTTCCCCGAGAAACTGATGACCCAGATCAGTTGTAGATATGCGCATATGCCTTCAAGGAAGGCCTTCAATTTTCAGCTTTGGGTTTTCGAAACAATTGTATTCATTTTTTTTTTTTTAAGAGTTTGAACACTACAAACACAACCAGGAAGAACCAGATGTGAAGGACAGTCCCAAATTTAATACTTTATTTCCCACACAGCTTTAACGGCATCAATTGCAAAGTACGTTATTGAAATTTTGGTGAAATATGAAATTTTGGTGCATTGAAATATCCCTTGAATTCACACCCCGGCAGTCCTCTATAATCCAACTTGCAAACTGTCACTAATAGAATCAGGAGTAGAGGTCTGCCGTTTTTTCCCCGTTCCTCTTCAGCATTTTGAAAGAAGATTGAGAGTAGACAGCCACGCTCCTTCTAATATTCCATAGAATTCACTGATGAAACTGCTATGCCCCGAACTTTTACTTATTAGTGTTTCCTCCCACCCCCACCCCCGCACCCCGCCCCCGCCCCGTGATGGACAGTTAACCCAGGTGGGGCCTCAGACAAATGCTCTCTACCACTCACGTCTATCCCCAGCCTCACCTTGTGTTTGCTTCCTGATTTAATGGCAATCAAGTGGTAGATTTGTTCAGGTGTTCTTGTTGATTCAGTGTTGGTAGCCCTCTTTACTGTTAGCATTCATTCAACTTGATGGGATTGGGACATGCCAATGACTAAGACCCTTCTGGCGGTGTCTAGTAATCATGGGCATGTGGGATAGCAACTGAAGTGCAGACCCTCCCTAAAGTTGGGCAGCATCATCCAATAGGATGGTGGCTTGCTTGGAATCAATGTTGAAAGAACAAGGAAGCAGCAGCAGATGCCAGTGCTTCTCTTCTTGATGGCTGCTGCCATCACTTGAGGATATCTGACTCTTGCTTCTTCACTCCTGCAAAGTGGACTGTGCCAGGGATTGTCCAGGGAGTTTCCAGAAGCCTGGGGTAGTAATGAATTCATCACTTTATTTATTTATTTATGTATTCATGTATTTGTTTGTCTATTTATTTGTTTGTTTATTTGTTTGTTTGTTTGTTTATTTGTTTGTTTGTTCATTTATTTATTGAATTATTTATTCACTCCACCAGGTGTAATGGCGCTTTCCAATGGCCAACTTGATGAGATTAAGAGATGCAGAGGATCAAGGGGCTCATGGGTGTGTCAGTGAGGGTGTGCCTGGACAGGATTGGCATGTGGGATAGCCAATGGAAACAAAGACCCTCCCTAAGCATGGGCAGCACCATCCAGTAAGATGATGGCTTGGATAGAATAAAAGTGGGAAGACCAAGCAAAGCAGCAGCAGATGCAAGCGGATTCCTCTTGAACAGTTCCTGATCGCTGCTGTGATTGAATGTCGGACTCTTGCTTCTTCTCTCTCCCAAAGCAGGCTGTGCCAGCGATTCTCCAGAAGCCTTTGGCCTACTACCAGGGGAGCGCCCTGATCTCTCTTGTTCTGGGGATTTATCTGCTTGTTCTTCCAGCTCTCCAGCCTACAGACTGCCATTTTGGACTATCCAGCTTCTGGTGCGTAAGCCAACCCAGTGAGTCTCCTTTTCATCACCAAACTTCCTGTTGATTCTGTTCCTCTCGAGAACCCTAATGCAGAGGGATTGAGCCCAAACTGCTTCACCACGGGGCCACATCCTCAGCATTTTTTTTTAGCTAGCTCAATTGCTGAGGCTGGCTTTGAACTTGCAATCCTCCAGCCTCAGCCTCCTCCAAGGCGAACTCACAGTCTCTCTCCATCTCTCCCTCTCTATTACTCCCTCTTCTCTCACTTTCCCTCCTTGGAGACCAGGGTAGTCAGGTGTGGGTCATGGCCACCAGTGGTGGGGATCCCGGGAATTTAGAAAGTGGTTTGAAACCTATCTATCAACAACATGGATTCAATCCAACAGGGACATCCAAGATGATTGAATTTGCCCTTCAGCAGAAATGTACCCCTGACATCCTGTCTCCGCAAGTTCCACACCCTGTGTTTCAGGTCAAGAGGAGCCCAGGAGAGTAGGAATTATCTTGCAAGCGGTCTCTGAAGCCTTTTCCCCCTGTGAGAGTCTGCAGCTATGGAGAAGCATTTTCCCTGCTGTGTGAGGGAGGCCTGGGATTGTGGAGAATATGCTCCAGGGCCCCAGGCACTGCCAGCCGTTGAGGAAGCAGATGCTGGGCCCTGGCCTCTGCCTTTGTATCCCAGGCTGGCTTCCTGTCTGGGGATCAGCAGGACTTCAACCGTGAAGCACTTTTACCACCCTGTGGGTTTCTCAGCTCTGACTGCCCCATCCACGGATCCGGATCGCACAGCACTTTGAGAAGAGGCCCAGAGCTGCCTGCCTGCCTGCCCTGGCCCAAAGCCTCAGACCCAGCAGGAGACACCGGCCCCACCAGGAGAGTTGGACGCCTCTAAGGAACCAGGAAGACCGGTGCCCAGGCTGCCCCATTGGACCAAGGGATCCGCGATTGCCCACACTCTTTCCAGCATTTTGCTGTGCGGGTGCCAGGAGCCTCTGCCTGAGGTTTCCACTCCCATGCACAGGCTTTACCTTGGAAGGCTCTGGACTCCAGGCTGCCTGCCTTTGGCGTGAGAGCACTGGCGTCTCCGTGAACATGCTGCAATGGATGATCCTCTGAGAAGAAACCTGTTCAAATAGACAATTCTCAGATTAGCAGTCCAGGGAGAAGTTTATGGCTTCTTGGATTTTCGTGAAATTTTCTGTCCCTTGTATAATAAAATCACGGAAACCATCCTTTTCCACGAGTGTGCTTGATTTGGGAGATGGGGAAATGAAAGGTGGGTTGGCTGGATGCCAGCATGGGCCCTGTGCAGGTGTCTTTCCTTGGCGGGAAAAGGGATGGATGCTGGGGTCCACACAGGGTTCTCCCCCTTGCCTGTTAATCCTGCCCAGTATCAAATGCATGGTAAATGTTCATGACAAGAATTCTTCAGCTCATTTCACTTCTGTCATTGTTCTGGGGCCAAACATTCACAGGACTTCGTCCAGAGTTGTCTCAACTTTTGGACCCCTTCCCTCCATTCCCTATAGTGAACTGCAAAAGTCTTACTTTTACACCTCTGACTCACCACAGGCAGGTGTGTTACTGTCTCAGATTCAAAAGGCATGTTTGCAGGAAAGGCAAAGCACGCTAAGCAAAGTATGTTCCCGAGAAACTGATGACCCAGATCAGTTGTAGATATGCGCATATGCCTTCAAGGAAGGCCTTCAATTTTCAGCTTTGGGTTTTCGAAACAATTGTATTCATTTTTTTTTTTTTAAGAGTTGAACACTACAAACACAACCAGGAAGAACCAGATGTGAAGGACAGTCCCAAATTTAATACTTTATTTCCCACACAGCTTTAACGGCATCAATTGCAAAGTACGTTATTGAAATTTTTGGTGAAATATGAAATTTTGGTGCAATTGAAATATCCCTTGAATTCACACCCCGGCAGTCCTCTATAATCCAACTTGCAAACTGTCACTAATAGAATCAGGAGTAGAGGTCTGCCGTTTTTTTCCCCGTTCCTCTTCAGCATTTTGAAAGAAGATTGAGAGTAGACAGCCACGCTCCTTCTAATATTCCATAGAATTCACTGATGAAACTGCTATGCCCCGAACTTTTACTTATTAGTGTTTCCTCCCACCCCCCACCCCCGCACCCCGCCCCCGCCCCGTGATGGACAGTTAACCCAGGTGGGGCCTCAGACAAATGCTCTCTACCACTCACGTGTATCCCCAGCCTCACCTTGTGTTTGCTTCCTGATTTAATGGCAATCAAGTGGTAGATTTGTTCAGGTGTTCTTGTTGATTCAGTGTTGGTAGCCCTCTTTACTGTTAGCATTCATTCAACTTGATGGGATTGGGACATGCCAATGACTAAGACCCTTCTGGCGGTGTCTAGTAATCATGGGCATGTGGGATAGCAACTGAAGTGCAGACCCTCCCTAAAGTTGGGCAGCATCATCCAATAGGATGGTGCTTGCTTGGAATCAATGTTGAAAGAACAAGGAAGCAGCAGCAGATGCCAGTGCTCTCTTCTTGATGGCTGCTGCCATCACTTGAGGATATCTGACTCTTGCTTCTTCACTCCTGCAAAGTGGACTGTGCCAGGGATTGTCCAGGGAGTTTCCAGAAGCCTGGGGTAGTAATGAATTCATCACTTTATTTATTTATTTATGTATTCATGTATTTGTTTGTCTATTTATTTGTTTGTTTATTTGTTTGTTTGTTTGTTTATTTGTTTGTTTGTTCATTTATTTATTGAATTATTTATTCAACTCCACCAGGGTGTAATGGCGCTTTCCAATGGCCAACTTGATGAGATTAAGAGATGCAGAGGATCAAGGGGCTCATGGGTGTGTCAGTGAGGGTGTGCCTGGACAGGATTGGCATGTGGGATAGCCAATGGAAACAAAGACCCTCCCTAAGCATGGGCAGCACCATCCAATAAGATGATGGCTTGGATAGAATAAAAGTGGCAAGACCAAGCAAAGCAGCAGCAGATGCAAGCGGATTCCTCTTGAACAGTTCCTGATCGCTGCTGTGATTGAATGTCTTACTCTTGCTTCTTCTCTCTCCAAACCAGGCTGTGCCAGCGATTCTCCAGAAGCCTTTGGCCTACTACCAGGGGATGCGCCCTGATCTCTCTTGTTCTGGGGATTTATCTGCTTGTTCTTCCAGCTCTCCAGCCTACAGACTGCCATTTTGGACTATCCAGCTTCTGGTGCGTAAGCCAACCCAGTGAGTCTCCTTTTCATCACCAAACTTCCTGTTGATTCTGTTCCTCTCGAGAACCCTAATGCAGAGGGATTGAGCCCAAACTGCTTCACCACGGGGCCACATCCTCAGCATTTTTTTTTAGCTAGCTCAATTGCTGAGGCTGGCTTTGAACTTGCAATCCTCCAGCCTCAGCCTCCTCCAAGGCGAACTCACAGTCTCTCTCCATCTCTCCCTCTCTATTACTCCCTCTTATCTCACTTTCCCTCCTTGGAGACCAGGGTAGTCAGGTGTGGGTCATGGCCACCAGTGGTGGGGATCCCGGGAATTTAGAAAGTGGTTTGAAACCTATCTATCAAC